>NC_034434.1:3880522-3897201 GCF_002078875.1 Numida meleagris | reverse complement strand
CCCCCCCCTCCCCTCCCCGCCGTTCCCCTCCACCAGGGGCTGAGCCGGGCGCTCGGGGTGGGCCTTTTCTGCCTTTATTTAAACCAAACGGTGCCCCCACCCCCAAGCAGGGCCTCGCTCCCACCTGGGGAAGGTTCCAGCATCGTAGAAAACAAACGCACAAACAAAGCACGGTTAAAGGTGAGGGTTTAGTACCCCGCCGCAGCCCCCTCCCCCTACGGTACAGCTTTAGAACGTACAAAATAGATCAGTAACTACGGTTAATGGGAACCCCCCCGCGCTGCACGCACGGAGCCCGGAGCCGGCAGCCCGTGAGCGCGCGTAAGGCAAAACGGCGCGCAGCCCCTGCCCCCCCCCCCCCCACAAGTGTAACAGCCACCGGAGCCCCCGGCCGCAGACCCCCTGCACACAGCCGCTGTCCGCCGGCTGACACGCTCCCTGTTGGTGACCCGCTGTTACCACGGGGCCGCTCGCCCTCCCTGCCCCCAACGCGGGGACACACAGCCCCACTCCCGGCGGCTCCTGTGCGAAATCGCCGCTCTCAGCGCTGGGGCGGGGGGCTCTGCCGGCCCCGTCCCGCGGCCACGACAGCCCCGGCTCCTGCCCCGCTCCGCTCCGAGCCCACGCGGCCCCCCAGGCACGGCCCTCGCCCGTGTCCGTCCCCAGCAGCGCGCTGCCTGCCCCCGGCCCTGCCCGGTGCCTGGAGCGCGGGGTCCAACCTGGGGCCGCGGGGAAAGGAGCCGCGTGGGTTTGCGGTGAGC
Organism: Numida meleagris; assembly: GCF_002078875.1. NCBI lineage: Eukaryota > Metazoa > Chordata > Aves > Galliformes > Numididae > Numida > Numida meleagris. The sequence continues at coordinate 3,896,440 of NC_034434.1, read as the reverse complement.
GTGGGCCGGGGGTGTCCGCTCGTCCTGGGAGAGCTGAAGGTGCCGGGAAGTTCTCATGCAGGTTCCTGGGGGCGGGGAGGTGGGGAGGGTCCGCCTGAAGAAGGGGGAGCAGCTCTGCAGCTGTGCTCAGGACCGACCGCCGGCGCAGCTCGCTTTCACCTGGGGATGGGGGGCAGAGGGGGGGCCCCACGCGTGGCTGCAAGGAGAAAGCACGCTGAAACCAGGCCTGCCTCCCCCCCCAGCCCCCCCCCGCGCCGCTCCAGAGCTGCGATGTGAGCAGCAGCCGCTGCGGCACGCACAGAAAGCTCGGGGCCTTTCAAATCCACATTAAACATTCATGGCTCTAAAAATAACCGAGCATCCCGCTCTCCCCAGAGTCCCCCCCGGGATCCGCAGGGCTGGCACGCTGCAGCAGCACGGCAAGGGCGCTCCGTGCAGGGACGTGCCGCATCCGAGAGGGGCTAACGGGGACACGGGCGGCGTCGGGGCAACGGGGGGCTCCCCACACCCACCTGCCCCACAGCAACGCTTCACAGAGCGGTCCCTGCAGAGCCGCTCCAGCGCCAAATGCCCTCAGCGCAGGAACGCAGCCTGCGGGCAGCACGCTGCCAGCACGCCCAGCAGCACACGTGGAGCCCATGGGAAAGCCACGGCACAGAGCAGCCCACCACCCCCAGGCACGCTGCCTGGCTGGGAGCAGGACGAGGACAGCGGGTGGCTCTGCTGCCACCTCCTGCCTCCGGAGCGCGGCGGGGCTCGGTGGGGACGGCGGGACGCTCCGCCCTTACCTCTGTTTGTTTTGCTGGGGTAGATTCTCTGGAAGTATTTATATTCTTCTGGGGCTGGAAAGTCTTCGACGGGGTGAAACGAGTATTTGGATTCAAAGTCATCTGTAGAGAAAGGGGGAAAAAAACAAACACTGGGCAGGTCAGGAGGGGGCTGCGGATGGGAGCCAAGGCCGAAGGACTCAGCTCTGCCTGGGACCCCCGGGGCTCCCCCCATCTCCCCCCCATCCTGCCCCAGCACACGGCCCCACTCACCCAGGAATGCTCTGACAGTGGCGATGGAGTCCCGGTGCCCGTTCCTCACTGGCGGTGGGGGTGGGGGTGGCCCGGCAGGTGTCCGGGTGGGCGGCGGGGGCGGCTTCCCACGGCTGGGGGGCTCAGTAGAACCATGCAGTCTGTAGGGGGGTGGGGGCGGGGGGGCGTCACGCCCCCCATTTCGCAGCATGGGTGGCGGGGGCGGCGGGGCTGCAAGGAGAGCAGGGTCAGCATCTGTGCAGGACGAGGGGCCCCACGGCAACACCCCCCGGCCCTGCAGGGGGGACGGGGACATCCTCCCCCGCAGCGCCAAGGGTGGAAGAGAACAGGGCTGGGTGGGCACGAGCCCCCAGCCCTGCCCCTCAACCCAGAGGCCGAGCAGATCCACAAGTTGCACTGAAGCAGCGGCCCTGCTGACCCTCCCCTCGCTCCCACTGAAGTACAGCGGCAGGTCATGCTCCTCGTTAGGCTAATTACACACAGACTAAGGCAGCGGATCGCCAGCCGTAACTCAGCAAAGGATTCTGGCAGGGCCCAAAGCACGGCGGCTTGGCAGGGGCCCAGGCTGGAGCTGCGGGCTGGACACGGAGCCCAGCAGCAGGCGGGGGCACCGGGACAACATCGTCCCTGCTCCTGGCAGTGGGACAAGGAGGGGGCTTCACAGTCACCTCTTGGGGGGGGGGGGGAGGGCAGAGCACACACATGAGACATCATGACTGCATTGGGGTGCCTGAACCTCACGGTGCCAAAACCAGCTCACAGAACGGGGCTGGAGCGTTCCTGAGGTTCTGCTGCAGCTGTTTGTCACCGCCTCGGTGACATTTAGGAAGCCCAGGGGAGAAGCCGCAGTGCGCAGCTCCAGCACTCCCCTCCCGCCCCAGGAGGACAGAGTGGCCACGTGTGCTTGAGCTGCACAGCCACAGCCTACAGCCAACAACAGACAAAAAGAGCCAGACACAACCAGGAGTGCCAACAGAACAAGACAACCCAGAAGCCACCCCCGGGTCAATATCAATGGCAACTGCCCCGTGCAGGAAGGACCACCTCACTGCGTCCCAGCGCCAACAGCTCCCTGGGCATCTCCTACCAGCCACAACTGGGCCCAGAAGAGCAGAGTTCTCACCTGCACCACGGCTGGGGGGGTCCCGGGCCGGCGGCGGGGGGCGGCTGCTCTGGAGGGATGGGGAGGCTGAGGCAGGCGGTGGCGGCGCGAGACCCCGCAAGGGGCCCGGCGTCTTCCTGTGCAGGGAATTGTGTCTCTGCGGCAGCTCCGGGGCAGACTCGTTGATGGGGCTGGAAGGGCCGTTGGGGACACCGGGGGGTTGCCGGTAAGGGGGCGGTGGGGGGGCGAGGGATTGGCCCTGAGCCCCCGACCCCGTTCGGATACTGACTGGGGAGGGCGGGGGTTTGACGGGCGGCGGGGCGGGGGGCCCGTCCCTGCCAGCAGGCGCTCGCTGTCCCGGGGTGGGCGGCAGGGGCTTCTCCCGGTTGTAGGAGGAGACCTTGGGGCCGTGCGCAGGCGGGGGGGCGGGCGGCGCGGTGGCACGGCGGCCTGGCGGGGGAGGCGGCGGGGCGGACGAGCTGTGCTTCATGCCAGTGCCACCGGCGGTGCCGGGCCGCGAGAGGTCCGGCAGGGATGGCCTCTGCGTGCGCGGCAGCTCCGGCGGAGAGGCTCGGCTGTTGTCAGAATCATCCTGAGGTCGGCTGTTGCTGGCCGGCACCGGGGGCCTGGGGGCAGCAGCTCTGGAGCTGGGGACTTGCAGGGTTTGCTTCCCGGAGCTGTCTGTGGGGAGGGAAAGCGCAGTGAGCCACCAGGCGCAGCAAGGGATGGCGCGGCCCCTGCTCGGGGCAGCCTGCCCGCTCTGCGGCGAGGGCCAGACCGCGGGGAGTGCTGTCTGGCACAGGCAGGGAGCTGGCACCGCGCACAGCCACACGCAGCTCCTCTCTCACCGCCACTATTCGCTTGCTGCCTTGCTGGAAGGCAGGCTGCCACAGAAAATAGCAGCGAGAAGCGTTCAGCAGCGCACGCAGCACTCCGAGGAGGGCGGTGTGCTGGGGATGCCGCGGCACAGAGAACACCACTCGTCTGTGGCCACATGTGGGCGGCAGTTTGGGGTCCCAGCTGCTGACCAGCTGAAAGTCCCACGCAAACACGGCAGATCCTCAACCCTTTCCTGCTCGGGGATCTCCCAGGGAGCCTCTCACTAACCACAGTCTGAGGGCCTTTACCTGAGTTGTCTTTTGCTCCCACGGGTCTGAGCTTGGGCACACCCCCTTGGAAGAGGCCTCCCTTGGGCGGGATCGCAGCTGAGCTGGAGCCGTAGCTGCTGCCACCGCTGCCCTTGGGCTCTGGAAGGACAGAGGCACAGAGGTTATACTCGGTATGATCGGCTCCTCTAACCAGGAGCCACTGGAAAGTACACAGCTGAGAGCCCAGAGGCCACTCTGAAGTGCAGAGCAGCGCCCAGTGTAGGGGACATGCTGGGGGGGTACTCACTCTCTAGGATCGGGGCGCTCCGGTCATTGATTTGTGTCACCTTCTTTAGCTTGGTCCCTTTACAGATGTCCTGCAGGAGGGCCCCGCGGCCGCGCTGCTCCTCTCGGCTCAATTTTGGCGGCTCTGTGTTTGCCTGCAGACAAGAAGCCCCTTAGCAGCAGCTCACCTGCATGCACAGCGAGTCCAGCCCAGCGCAGAGCAGGCACAGCCTGGCTGCCCGCTCCTGCTCCGCTGAGCCCTGCAGCACCCCAGGAACACACTTTCCTGGGTGTTTCTCACAGATGGGGGGACAGGGCTGCCCCATGAACAAGCTCCCACACCCTCAACCCACAGCTGAGGCAGAGACCCCATCCAACCCAAGGCATGGCTCCATCATGGCCACGTGCAAGATCCCAGAGCTGTCATGGAGCAGAAGGTGCTGACAAAGAAAAGCCTGGGTGAGCCCGTGGGCAGCCCCTTCCTCTGCACACACTGCAAGGGAAACCGAGGCACAGCCACGGGTCACTGCCAGGCTGGGCTGGAGGGGATCCAGAGGCACAGACAAGAAGCACCAGGCACAGCCAGGCTGGTACGGGCAACGCGGACAGACGGCAGCGTGCCGAGGGAAGCCCTTACCTGACTGAAGGTGGGGGGCGGCGGGGGGCCGGGTGGCGGCGGCGGCGGGGGCGGGATCGGCATGGTGGGCCGGCTGCGGCTGCTCAGTGCTGGGGATGAGCCTGGTCACTCATGCCTGTGGGAAGGGAAGAAGCAGTCAAGATCAATGGGAAAGAAGAGGAGGAACACCCTGCAGCCAGGGCTACAGCCACACAGAGGCTCCAGGATCAGGGCTCCTGCCCCATCGTGTTCCCAACCCACTGCCACTGTCCCACACTCAGGTAGCTGCCAGCACCCCATGTCCAACTGCATTGTACCAACCCCACAGACATCCTCGAAGGCATACGCGTGAGCCAAGGGCCACCCAGGCATTCCCAGCACAGATCCAATTACATTGCAACCCACCTGATCCCCAAGCGCAGCCATCCCCTCCGCAGCTCACCCTGAGCAGCTCCCAGCAGCACAGCTCACGAGCCCAGGTTGGACACGGAGTGGGGACAGGAAGGAGCCTGAATCACCAGGAGGTGCGGGCCGGGCTCGTGCCTCTGACGGCAGCGCCGTGGGTTGTGCCACCCTGGCAGCTCAGGGAATAGGAATGCAGTGACAGGAGGCCCGTGTGCACCCCAGGACGTTCAGGTGTCCCTCTCCAGAGCAGCAGCTCCTGTCTCAGGGAAACCCGTGACACCAACACCAAGCAGGAGCACAGCGAGTTCGCACCCGCACCTTTCACCTCCTGATCCCTGATCCCCAGGCCATGAGAGCAGAGAGGCCGTCACCACATCTACACAAGTGAATTTCCATTACAGATCCCTTCTCACCTTCTACAACAAACTACAATTTACTGCCGCTGCAGTACACAGAGCCCAAAATACAATCAGGTCCATCTTCAGGCCACATCCACGCTCCCTATCATCGCAGGGCACGGGGACACAGCCTCACAGCACCGCGGCGATGCCAGCAGCTCCCTCTGCCCTCCGGCCAACTGCCAGCGCTCTGCGGCTCCAGAAAATAAATACATAAATCACCTGCAATTAAAAGCAGCTCTTCTGCTGGGTGAGAAGCTCCTCAACTGCAAGCAGCCTTGCAAGAAAACATCAGGAGACAGAAGGAAGTGGTTCCTTGCCGGCACTTCTGCAGAGCCAGCGGCCAGCCCACGGCTCCGGCCCTCACCTCCGGCACTGGAGGGCCCCTCGCTGCCCAGAGCACGTCTCACCGCGACCCAGCAGGGTGAGAGCACCAGCACCTGGCACACACCTGCCCGGGAGCTGCCGGGACGTGGCCGAGTGGAGCTCCTTCCCCGTGCTCCTTCCTCGACGGAGTGGGAGCACCTCTGCAGCGCCAGGTGAGCGGAGCAGCGTGCCGGGTGACGAAGCTCCCGATTGGGCTCGTGTGTCACGGGCCGGAGCCAGCAGCCAGCACAGGCGTGGTGCCAGCACCGTGAGCCGCCTGAGACACGTCCGCCCCGCTCCACACCTCACCCTGACGGACAGATGGACAGTGCAGATCTGCACTCAGAACACACGCTGCACGGGGAGCACGGCGCTGCAGAGCCCATCTGCCCACATCGCGTGGAGCGGACGGGGAAAGTCCCACAGCAGCGTCACCTCCTGCGGTCACAGCCGGGGAGGAGAGGGGCACTTCTACAGAGAAAACCATGAGTCACTACCTGCCCTATCTCACACAGCCCTAAACTGCTGCCGCGCCGAACGCCACATCCAGATGAAGGCTCTGACCTAGAAGCGCGAGAGAGGAGTTTAAGCTAAAGCAGCTTGAGGATAAAGTGGAGGCGAATTCCCGAGAAACAGGTCATTTCATTGCAGCACACGGCCCCGCTCACGTTGTGGATTAGCAGCAGAGGTCACATTGAAAAACAAAAATCCAGAGGCGCTGAATGCAGCACATGGTAGTGCCCAGCACTTCAAACCATGAGACACAACGAGACCTCCGGCTGGGAGCGCCGGGGTGATCGCTATCTGTCTTTAGCATAAAGCCTAGATCTTTAATGTTCCTGAAGACAGACACGGCTGATAACGACAAGGGAGACACAAGCTGAAGCCTCCAAGGGTGAAAAAACCCCACGGGGTTCTCCCAGCACCGCTCACCGCCCCTTAATGTCTCACGTATGCCTTATGGAAACCATGCGCTTTGAAACAACTCCGCTCAGACAGCGGCTGCTCTGCATTTCTCCCCTTTGTTCCTCGGCACCACGGCTCCTTTCCCTGAGCTCTGCCGAGTGCTCCATATGCCGCAGCAGCCGCTCGCTGCGCTTGCAGGGAAAGTGATTTGGAAGACGTGAATCAGGGCAGCGTGAAAGGCAGCCGAGAGATCAAAGCGCAGCGAGCTCGTCTCAGCTAAGCCAGGAGGGGCGGGCTGGCACTTCGGCTTTCCTTCAAAATGCAAACAAGAACCACAGAGCTGTGAGAACACCGGGAGGAAGGCGAGGTGTGAAAAGTCATCGCTCCCTGCAGTCGAGGTGGCCCTGCAGAGCGCTGCTCAGCACGCGCCAGGGAGCGGCCCTGCTGTTGCAACCCCGGCCCCGTGGCAGAACCACCCCCCTGCATTCGGGGCTCAAAGTGCCACCAAAGCCCGGGGTTCCCCCTGTGCAGCCTGCCCCTGTCGGGACACGGCAGCTGGGATGCGCTCTGCAGGCATTTTGCAAACCCCTCCGCTCCAAGGGGAAGCGAAATGCCTTCTCCCGACAGCAGCCCTGGATGCTGCTCTCTCCTCGCAGCGGGCTGTGGGCTTTTTTTAGCAGGACGCACGGCAGTGACCTTCAGACGCCGTTTCCGCGCTTTCCAGGGGATTTGGGCGCTGCGGCAGATTTGTATTTCACAGCCACGCTGCTTCCGCGGCGAGCCCGCATTTGCAAAGCCGAGATGAAGCGCTCCATCCTCAGGGAGGCAGCGGCTTTGAACTGCAGATCAAGAGGAATTTCCAGCCCTGTGATGTCGGCTGCAGAATGCAGCTGCACCGGTTCGGGGAGGCCTTCCAAGGCCGGCCCCGGTCGCTCCCTGCCCGCCGCCCCCGCCTCACAGCGCTCCTTTTCCTGTCCCCTCTTCCCATCCAAACCTCCTCACCCCGAGCTCAGCCCTCCCAGGCCCTGACATTCCCGCCCGTTCCGAGCGAGGGCTCAGGCAGCCCCGAAGATGCGCCATAAATAATTTATCCCGAAAGACAGCCATCGCAGGATTTAAGGTCACTCAGGCTTTTAAAATCGTATCAGCATGCTTTCAGAGCGCGAGCTGCCACCTCGATTTGGAGCGGCTCGGAGAGCCGGCGCATCTCTGCGTGCAGACAGCCAGCCACGCTCCGACCCCGCGGGACTCGGACGCTCCCTGTGAATTATTCACGACCCGCGGTCACTGACAACGCGCTCTTAACAAAACCCCGAACAAAAAGTTCCCAACGCCCCTGGGACCGGCTCCGCAGCGCCCTGCCCAGCCGCGGCTCCCATCACCGCAGCCCCTGCTCTGCCGGGTCCCCGAGCCAGGCTCACCGCTCACAGCTCTCCATGGAGCTCGGTTCATTTGGCAGAGGAAACATTTAATCAGCGGCGAGGACTCACGTCCTGCCATTAGGCCGCGGCAAAGGACGGAGCAGGAAAGGCCCTTCCCAGGGGGCCCGCACACTTCCCTGCTGCTCCCGGCGCGGGTGCCAGCTTCTCGGGAGAGGAAGGCGGGGAGGGAGAGGTGGCACAGGCAGGACCGGACGGCACCGTGCGGAGCCTCCCCGTGCTCCGACCGCCATCCCCGATTGTTCCAGGGGGAGGAAGCGGAGGGAGACGCGCGGATTTCCCGACGGCTTCAAGGGTGACCCGCGGCCGAGAATAATGCGCGGCGCGGCCCACGTCCCACGGAGAACAATGCGCCGCAGGACGGACAGAATCACTTTGTACCTGCTGCCAAACACGCACCTTCCCACACCGAGGCCGGAGCAACAGGGGCTCCTCGAGGACAACGTGCGGCTCCGTGCAGGATGGGAGCAGAGGGGCCCAGCCGTCCCCGTGCAATCGCTCGCATGCCAGACACATTGGGCGGCCACACGCTGCAGCAAAGCATCCCTGTCCGCCCTCAGGATCAGCCAGGTGAAGCAGCACCAGCAAAGGAACGCTGTCGGAACCCACAGCCTTTCCCACCATCATTGTGTGGGGTTATCTGCAGAACAGCTCCAGCGGCACCGTGCTGCAGCAGCACTGTCTCCAGCTCCAGCTCGGCACCCTGAGCTGACACTGACTGCGGTGCCCGCTGGAGCACGCCAGGGAAACGATGCTGGGACGAGGATGTGGAGGGGGCAGGCCCCACTGGAGGCACCTGAGGATGTGGGGCAGACCCCGAGCTGCGACACGGTGCTGAGGCCTGGCACGGCGGCGGAGAGGCCTTCCCACAAACCACCCCAAGCTGCACTGACCTCACGGCGAGGAAGCAGCTGCTCGGAAATCACTGCTGATTGCTTCTGCAGAGTTCAACCGCCTGAAGAAATGCACCTTTCCCGTTTGCAGTGAGACCAATTAGGGGAAAATGCACAAGCCACGATAGAACATCCAGCACTGAAGCGTTATTCTAGGACACACGCGTGTGCCTGATGCTTGAGCAAGACCCTAAAGCTGCAGACACCTTACAAACAGGCCTCATTAACGGCACGAGATCACTAGGGTGCTCCCACTGCACAACAGCCACGCGTGCACCAATGCAGCCCAGCAGTGCTCCTTCGCAGGAGCTGAAGACTCAGGGCTTGAGCACACACGGGGGTGCTGAGTGCCCGGCCTGCGGTGCTGAGCGCCTGGCTGCAGGGGGAAGGTGAGCCAAGAGCTGTCACAGCGAGCGCCCCGCACCGCCGGGTCGGCAGCTGCCAAGAACACGCTGCGAGCTCGCGGCCAGCGGGAAGGAGGGCTCGCTCCGAGACGTGACCTACTAATGCAGGGTGACAGACGGAGACTCCGAGACAGGGCAGCACGGTCCCTGCGTGCCAGCACTGCCGGTGAGCACGCAGCTGCCCCGCGGCTCGGGATCTGTGCGGCTCCTGAGCGGCCCCATGGCTGTCAGCTCGCCTCACAGTGGGAAAGAAAAGTGGAGCACGAGCCTCCGTGTGCCTGGCAGCGTCACTCCTCACCCCACAAGCATCCCTGCCCAGGTGCCACGTCCCTGGCTGGTCTGGCCGGTGCTGCAGGTATCTCCGGCTCTCCCGACAGCGTGCTTGGGAGAAAGGAAGCAAGGAAGGGGAGCAGGAAGAGGCCGTGGGAAGCAGAATGGTGCAGGGCCAGCCAAGCGTGGTGCTGCACAGGGCACAGAGCCGCAGGGCTCATGAGTCTCTGCTCTTAGCACTGCAATGCCCATGGGCTACTGATCCAGCTCAGGAAAAGACCAATGCACGTCTGAGCCAAGCCGGTAACACTGGAGCAAGCAGCGAGCCTGGGGAGCTGCACTCATTCCAGCACTGCCCTGGCAGAGGCAGCAGAAACCCAACACGCTCGGCCCCTCGCTCTGAGGGCACTTCCCCCCCCCCCGCTCCCTCCTCCCACCTTTGCTTCCCAGCAGAAAGCTACTTCTTTGGCAGAGCAAATCTGCCTTCCTTCCAAGCAGCCAGATGTAAGTAAGTAGGTCAGACAAGGACCAGAGCGCCTCCACGACAGCGCTTTAAAGCAAAGCAAAGCGGGCAGCGAGCCCTGACCTGGAGCGCGCCCTGGCACCCTGGTGCTCACGGAGCAGGGCAGCCTGCGTCACTCGGAGGTAACGCGCCCAGACCCGGCTCTGCAAGGGCAGAAAGCCCCACAGCCTGGCTGCGCTCCTGCACCACGGCTTTCATTTCAGGGCCTGACATCCTGCAGCTACAGCGGCCACAAGCTCTGCAGCCTCGTGCACCGCAGTTCCGGCTGGCTACGAGTCGCGTGGAGCCACACACCTACTTGCAGCTGAAGGAATTAATTCATACAGACCTCACACGCTGCAGAAGCAGCAGCGCAGGGGGCAGAACAGTGCTGGTCACCCATGCTGACATCCCGGTGCACGCTCACGGCGGCGCTGGGCTTTGGCACGCTGACAGTGCAGAGGGACGGAGCCAAGCCCACCCTCGCCCCGCTCGGCACAAAGAGGGGTCTGTGCCGGCGGCCATGGGAAAGCAGGCTGCGTGCTCGCGTTCCTGTGGGGCAGGGGGGGCCGTGGTGCTGGGCAGCAGCCCCCTCCCATGGCCACCGCGCTCAGGCGAGGTGCAAAGAGGCAGCTGCACCCAGAGGCTCTGCGGAGCAGCAGTGCTAGAACACCTCAGGTGCAAGGTGCCCAGCAAGCAGGAACCGGCCCAGCACCCGAGCTGTGGAAGCAGCACGTGATACTGCGGTGTGGCCTGCAGAGCACGTCCCAGCCACGGAGCCAGGCAGGTTCACATCACATCTGCGCACTGAGGCGGCGGCAGACAGGCCGGATCGGATCCTTTGCGGCAGCAGGGCAGCAACACCTACAACAGAGCGCAGGGCAGGCCGGGGCAGCCCAGGCAGGCAGCGCAGTGGAGCCAACTCTGCCAAAGGTAAAGCAGGGCCGCTTTGGGACAGCTTTGGCACCTCTCCAAGCACGCCTGCAAGGGGCACCGGCTCCGCTGCAGTTCATGGAAATGACTTCCATGCAAAACTTCTGCCTCCAGCTGGCCCGGGGACGCCACCACACCGGCTCCGCGCTGGGCCCGACGTCCCTGGGAAACGCAGAGTGGGGCGGCGAGCAGCCAGTCAGCGTCAGCTGCGGGGCGGGAGGCAGCTCGCACCTCCCCCTGCGTACCACCAGCGGGACCCAAACACCGGGCATAACCGGGCAGGGTGCGAGGGGACACCGCCATTCATCAGAGCGGGTCAACAGCGACGAGGGTTCACGGAGGATAAATCCAGGGAAGCGCTGGCACTGAGCAGCGCCCGGGGAACCTACCGACGTGCCTCCCGCCGAGCAGCACCGGGCTCAGCCCCAGCCCTGCGGGCAACCCCGCACACACAGCGGCGTTCCCGGCACACAGCAGTGCGCAGCGAGGGGACGCTCGGCGCCGGCCCTCGGGGTCACGGGGCGGGGCACAGCCCGGGGCAGCACCGGTCCCGCCGGGCCCTGTCCGTCCGGGGACCGGAGGGACCGAGGCGGCACGGGCAGTGCGGAGGCAGGGCGGGTCCGGCCGCCTCCACCCGCAGCCACGGCACAGCCGAGCCCCGCTCCCGGCCAGCAGCAGGCCCCGCAAACACGGAGGCCCCGCACCGGGACAGTGCGGAGGGGCACAGCAGAACGGCGGAGCCTCCGCGTAGGCCTTCCCCTAGGCACCCCCCGCCAGGCCCCACGGCTGCACCCCGACCCGGCGCTCCTCTCCCAACGTGAGCCCGGTGCCACAGCACCCGGCAGGCCCCCCCCGCGGCCCGAAGTCCCCCCGCGGCCCCGGCCCCGCTCCTCACCGCCACCCGCGGCCTCCACCCGCCGCACCCGGAAACGCGGCCCAGCGGCGCCCTCCGCCTCCAGCCGCCCCGTAACAAAATGGCGCCCGCCGCTCCCCGACTGCGCCTGCGCGGCAGTGCTGCGGAAGTGGGCGGAGCAGAGACCGTGTTGGAGCGGGCGGGCGGACATGTTGGGAAGGGCGCCGTGCCGCGGGGCCTCCGTATTGCTGGGGCACATCGGCGGTCATCGGGGCATTCGGGGATGGGAGAGAGCGAGAAGCCGCCGAGGAGGACGCGCGCTGCGATACGAACGGCCGCACAGAGACTGCAGGCCACGGCCAGCTCCCACTCCGGTTTTCCGCCATTTTGGGAAGGTCGCGCGGCGCTATTCCGGCAGCCATTTTGAGGAGATCACGTGGTTCGCTTGTGGCCGCCATGTTGAGGAGGTCACAGCGCCCCGCTGCGGCCATCTTGGGAAGCTCGACTCCCGATGTTACGTCACCCCGTGACGTCACCGCCAGCGACGTGACGTCACACGCGCACACCATGACGACACCCGCGCGCCGGACACAGGCTCGGGACTGCTGTTTATTGGCGCTCAGTCTCTTTTTTCTTTTTTTTTTTTTAAATCCTTTTTTCCTCCTTTTTCTTAAAAAATAAATTTACAATTAAAGACGCATTTGGTACAAAATATACACATTCTGGGGCACGGGGCCCAGGCGGAAGCAGGAACGGGGTCGTGGGGACACATACAAAAATAGAGGGGGCCCGCGGGGGGCTGGGGGAGGCCCCAGGGACCCCCAGACAAAGTGCAGAGTGCGGGCGGGCACCGCTCACTGCCCGCCGGGCTCCAGTTTGTAGGAGAGCTCGAAGAGCAGGTTCTGGTTGTCGATCACCTGCAGCTGCCGCACGTAGGCCTTGGTCTGCAGCTGGCTGGGGGACGGCTCCAGCTCCAGGCCTGGGAGGGGCGGGGGGGACAGGAGTGCATGGGGCTGTGTGCCCCCCAACCCCACAGGAGGGGAGCCCGGCCCCATCCCACAGCCCCATCCCACATCCTGGATCTTTGTCCCTGACCCCATGGCCCCAGATCCCTGTCCTGGATCCCACCTCCCCATCCCACGTTCCCGTCTTGGAGGATCCCGTGACCCACCCCCACCGCGCATTGCCATCCTGGATACCCATCCTGCATCCCTACCCCAGCCCAGATTCCCTATCCCCAGCCCCATCCCCATCCCCAGCCCCATCCCCAGCCCCCCCCAGCCCCTCCAGCAGTTACAGGGCTGGTGGGCTGTGCCCCACTCACACAGCGGGCGGCTCCGGTACTTGCGGATGGTCCTCACCTTCTCGGCGATGCAGTGCTGGGACACACAGCACCAATGTCAGCCCACCCAGAACCCTGTGACCCCCCCACACCCACCCTTGGGATGGTGTTGTGGACCCCCCAGGTCCCCCAGATCCCCGCTGTGCCCCCTCCCGGGCACAGGGCACCCACCAGCTTCTCCACGTTGACCAGCCCATCCAGGAGGGTTTTGCTGCCTTCGTGCAGGAAGGTCAGATCTGGGGGTGACGGGGAAGTGAGGGGGGGCCCCATGGGGAGCAGCGGGACACCCCCCCCCCCCCATGTCCCCCACCACACCTTTGAGGATGAGCGGAATGAAGGGGATGAGGGGGGGCTTCATCTTGGCCAGCACCTCCCGGTAGGTCTTGTGGTTCCTGCAGGGGTCCTGGAGGGGCCATGGGGGGGTCAGAGTGTGCGGGCAGCTCCCCCCACGCTGGGTGCACTCATCACCCATATACAGAGAGCGCGAGGGACAGCCCCAGGAACACCCCCACCCGCTGCTTCCAGAGCACCCCCCCAGAGCGCCCGGTGCCACGGGCTCCCCCCGCCCACCCCGGTATGAGCAGACCCCCCTGCGGGCACCCCAGACCCCCACACCCGCGCTCCCCCTCACCGTCAGGTTCTCAAATTTCCGAAACAAATTCTTGAATTTCCCTGGGAGCTTCTGCAAGAAAACACCCCGCGGGGGGGGCCGTGAGCAGCCAGGGGGGCCGGGGGCCGGGCGGGGGGGTCCCCCACAGCCCCTCACCTCCCAGGTGAGCCGCAGGCGGCTGATGGCAGCGTTGTTGAGCCCGATGACGATGGCGTAGAAGGAGAGCATGTCCTGGTTCTGCTTGCATCTGGGGGCGGCGGGTGAGCCCCGGCAGCCCCCCCCGCACGCCCTTCCCCAGCCCCCCCGGCCCCACACTCACATGGCAGCGATCTTGATGAGCTTCTTGAGCAGGTGCGCGCGCCGACCCAGCGACTCGCAGAGCAGCAGCTCCGTGCCCACCCAGTGCTGCACCTCGCTGCACCGCTGCAGCAGCAGCTCCAGGTTGGCGGTCTCGCGCCGCCCGCGCTCCCCGTGGAAGACGTAATCCACGAACTCCAGCTGTGGCGGGAGGGTGAGGTGTGTGTGTAGAGGGGGGGGCTGCGGTGGGGACCCCCCTCCGTGGGGCAGCCCTGGGGGCCGTACCCGCGCCCCCCACACCTCGTGGATGCAGCGGAAGAGCTCCCAGTGGAAGGCGGTGAGGTGGTTGGCGATGTCCTCGGGCTCCACGCGGTGGATCTCGCTGTCCCCGGGCACCACCTGGATCTCCTCCGGGAGCGGCACCTGCAGTGGGGTGGGGGCAGGGGTCCGGGGTGGCAGCGGGACGAGGGACACACGGCGGCGGCCCCGCCGACCCCCCCGGCGCTCACCAGCGACTCGAAGGTGTCACGGGTGCAGGCGAAGAGGTGGCTGTTGATGCCCAGCGTGGTGAAGACGCACTCCTCGCTGGGCTGCAGCACGGCTTTCTCTGCAGGCAGAGCACGGCGGGGGGTCAGCGCTCACCCCACACCCTGCGCCCCCCTCCCCACACCCCCATCCTCATAACCACCTCCGGACGAGGCCACGGTGACGAGGATGAGCGCGTCGTCGCGGGCGCTCTGCTCCTCCGAGTACTGCAGCTTCTCGGTGACCGAGGCGAGGATGTCCTGCACCGAGGCCGAGAGGCGGCTGCGGATGGTGACGTACGAGTGGTCCGGCATGTAGACGCGGCAGAAGACTGTGGACAGACGGACGGACGGACAGACAGACAGATAGTCAGACAGACAGACGGCTGGGGCGGCAGAGCAGGCCAGGCGCCCCGCTGGGGCACGGCGCGGCCGTGGCACTCACTCTCGTCGGAGCCGCGGAAAGCCACGCGCGTCTGCAGGCACGCGTCGATGCGGCGGAAGTGGCGGAACAGCGGCTTCACCTGTTTGCTCGGGGGGGGCGTCTCGTCGGGCACCCTGCGGCACCGCGCGCTCTCAGGGACCGGCACGGGGGGGCACAGACCCACCCCCCCCATCCTTGCTGGTGGGGCACCACAGGGCTGCTTGTGGGCCCCGGGTGCCGGGCATCCCCGAGGAGCACAACTCCATGTGTCCCATGGAGAACTCACGGCGACCCCGTGCACCCCACAGGGACACCACGAACAGCACCGGGACCCCACGCCCCACACAGGAAACCCCCGCGCCCCACGGGAACAGACTCTATTGCACAGGGACCCCACTCCCTGGGGAACCCCTCCACCCCATAGCACTCCACACACTACACAAGGACCCCCCCACGGGGAGCCCTGGGGACACATTGTGCTCCATCAGGATCCCAAGCACCCCGTGGGGACCCCATGCACCCCATCAGGAGGGCTCCGTGCACTACACAGGAAAGCCCTGAACCCCTTGAGAATGCCTCGTGTACCCCCGGGTCCCCCCCCTCCACCCCATCAGGACCCTGTGCACCGCACTCCCTCCGCCACATCAGAGACCCCTGGCACTTCTCGGGGACCCCACGCACTACACGGGGCCCCCCAGCACCCCCAGGGATCCCCACTCACTTCAGCTCCACCGTCTCCACCAGTTGGTGCAGCTTCAGGATCTCGTCCTCCAGCTCATGGTACAGGGACGCGTCCTTCATGATGAGCAGATAGAGCTCCTGGGGGGCGAGGGGGGTCAGGGGGCGGCGGGGAGGATGGGGGGGCTGCGGGGAGGGGAGGGGTGCACCCACCTTGATGACCTTCCCCGCGCTCTCCTCCTCCTGCAGCAGCCCCTTGTAGGTCTCGAGGAAGTGCAGCAGCACCGCCAGCACCGCTCGCTTGCGCCGCAGCCCGGCCCCCTCCTCCCAGCGCGGGGGGGGCCCATCGCCCGCCAGGACGAAGGTGGCAGCGTCAAGGAGCAGCGGGGACACGAACAACCCCGCGGGGACCTCCGCCCACCCGAGGGGGCACCGCGATGCCCGCCCTCCTCACGGCTGGGTTCCATCCCCGGCGTCCCCCCCCCGTGCAACCCCGCGGTCACCCCCGTGTCATCCCCCCGCACTGGGACGCCGGTCGCGCCG
>NC_034434.1:3876399-3878252 GCF_002078875.1 Numida meleagris | reverse complement strand
GGGGCTGCAGAGGAGGGAGGCGCCGGGAACGCGGCCCAGATCCGCGCTGCCCCACTTCCAGCTCGGGAACGGGGCCGCGCTGCGCGGAGCTGTTGCCGTAATTAATGCGCTGTGATTTCTCCTAACGAGCCGGGAGCCGCCGCGGCTCTTCCCTCCCGATGCCGCCTCCATTTGCGGCCGTGGGGGGGGGAGTTAATGGAGCGCTCCCGAACCGCTCTCATCCCCGCATCGGGACAACGCCGCTCATCAGCGCGGGGCAGGAACTGAGGCTCCCACGAAGCCGGGCGGCAGCGGGACAAGGCGGGGGGGGGGGAAGGGGGTTGCCCACGCGGGGCGCGCCGGGACACGTCGGGCCCCCCCCGCAGCGCTGCGCCCGGTCGGGCCGGTTGAGCGGGCAGGGTGCACGGGGGGGGCCCACAAAGCTCGGCGCCTCCAAGCCGGGAGCTGGGAACCCCGCCGTGCACAGAGCGCGCGTGGAACCGGGGGGGGCTGCCCAGAGTCCCCGGGGTCGGATGCCCCCGCCCGCAGCCCGAGGTGCCCAAGAAGCAGGGGAGGAGATTCCAGCTGAAGCTCAGCTGCCCGCTGCGCTCTTACAGCCACAGGAATCCAGGTGCTAATTTATACAGAGAATTTACACCAGAATTAACCATGGGCTGTGTGTGTGTGTGGGGGGGGGGGCACTGCGGCGCGGCAGACACACGGAGCCCAAATACCCAAAAGAAACAAATCAGCTTTACTGAAGGAGCCGGTTCATTCCTTAAATAAAAACAGGGAGCACAATCAAGCAGTTGTTGGGCATCCTAGAGAGGGAGAAGGGGACGCTCAGGACAACAGGGACGTGGACAGACCTCAGGGCCACCGAGCCTGGCGCTGCCCGAGGGTCAGGGCAGGGCAGGAGGGCAGCAGCCGCGGAGGGGGGGACCCGGGGGCTGCCGAAGGGATGGAGGCCCCCGCCCCCAGCAAAGCGCTGCAGCCCATGGCATCGCACCGCCCCGCACAGGGCAGCAGCAATCCGGATGGTTCCTCCTGGTGCGGAGCCGCCGGGGCCGGCGCTGGGGGTTCCACAGCCACGTCCCTACGTGCTGCTCCTCTCCTTCGGCTTCTCACCTTTGCTGTCCTGGGGGAGGGGACAGGGGGGCAGGGTCAGCACTGAGCAGCGCCGCGGCCGCTGCCCCCCACCCCCAGAGCCGGAGCAGCTCCTCCAGCCGCACCGCCCTCGCTCTCGAGGTTCTCCCACCACGAGCTCTTTCAGGGGGCACCTCCCCCCCCCCGTGATGCTCAGGGCAGGGCTCCGGCAGCGGCGCTTCCCAGCGGGGGGGGCGGGGGGGGGGGGGGGGAAGCAGCCCTGCCCCGAGGCACGGCAGCACAGAGCGACGTGGGACAAAGGGAACCACGCACACCCGTGGCACTCGCACACGCACACAGAGTTCACAGCGCTGCAGGGAGAAACCTGTCCCGGCTCTCAGCTCCGAGCGGCCGTGAAGGCCACGGCCCGAGCTGGGACCTGCCAGCCTCCTGGCACTGCTCTTCCACAGGGGGCACTGCCCCACAGCCCAGCCCGGGGCTTTTCCCTCTGAAGCGTTTTTCTCTACCCTGAGCAGAAAGAGCAAGCGAGAGTCAAATTGGGACTTACTTTTTACGTGGGTTAGATTTAAAGTATTTAGAAACTCCAATTAACTGGAGCCCTCCTTACCACCTGCAACGAGAAGCTGAGGTTTGGGACATGTCAGTAATGAGGCACGTTTCAAATTTCCTCGGAACAACGCGGGGTTTTTTTTTTTTGGATGGGAGAGGGAGACTGCAGCACCACACACAGCCCGGGGACAGCACCACGCAGACAGGGGATGGGGGGA
>NC_034434.1:3868376-3876284 GCF_002078875.1 Numida meleagris | reverse complement strand
CGGGGGGTGGTGGTTTGATGGTGACAGGCTGGGACGTCCTCCGTGGCGGCGAGGGCTTGGGCTGCACTTGCTGCTGGACAGTGTTGTAGTACGTGACCCCACCGTACACCTGGGACTGCGCCTGCTGCCGGAGAGAGGCACGGTCAGCACAGAGCGTCGGCATCACGGGGGGGGGGTGAGGAGATGGGGGCAGCCAGCAGGGAGCTGCCCCCGCGCCGTGCAGCGCTCCTGCTCTCCAGCAGCTGCTGGTTCTCTGCGTGGGGCAGGCAGGTGGCAGCTGCCCCCGCACCGAGATCTCCCCCGGGTCCCACATGGGCAGTGCTGCTCCGGGCAGGGAAGGTCAGGAAGGCTGCAGGGCCCGGGGAGCGCTGCGTGTCTCGCTCCTGCCACTGCGTGTCAGCCGTGTGCTGCTCACACGCGGCCTCGGGGACCTCTGCTTATCACCGGGAGGGGCAGGCGCTCCTCCTGCTCCTCCTGCTCCTCCCGCTCCCCCCTCCCTGCGGAGCTGCCACCACGGGCGGCGAACGGGAAAAGCCAGCCCTGCAGCAGTGCCGCTCACAGCCAGGGCTGCCCGGGCGGTGCCACAGCACCAGGCAGTTCCCAGCACGCACAAAGGAAAGAGGTGCAAACAACGTGCAAGATGTCCTTGGCTGAGTGTGAACCTGGAGGCTGAGCAGCTCACAGGCTCCTGGCGGGACAACACCCAGCTCAGTAGGGGAAAATCTCAGTTCTGGGATCCTCCGATACAGGTATGTCATACATGAGACCCCACATCCAAGCTAAGGGCAGCGCAGATGTGGGAGCAGTCCCCTTCGGTGCCCATTTGCAGAGAAGCAAATGACAGCAAGCAGCTGCCGGGAGCAGCCCCGCTGCCGCACTCCACCCATGCAGCGCCTGCAGCAGGAAGGAAAGGCAGCACGCGGCTCAGCTCACCTGGGTGTTGGAATAGAGGTGAGGGGGGGGCGGCGGGGGCAGAGCCCCTGGGGGGTAGGGGTAGCCAGGATTGCCGAAATTCATGACTCCAGGCGGGGAGAAATACGTCGGAGCGAGCAGCTGCTGCGGCGGGGGCTGGCCCGGGGGCATGGAGACCGGCGGAGGATAGAGCCCGGGGTTCGCCATCGGGGCTGGTGTCTGGTGGGGATGTAAACCTGAAGGGGTGACAAAAATAAGCTGAGCACCACGTCCCGGTGGAGGCAGCGCATTGCACGGGGCCAGGGCTGCCACGAGGGAGGAGAAGGGCAGAGGCTTTTCCTAGAGCCTGCAGAGCTCAGCTCCCGCGCTGCGGAGGGGAAAGGGGAAGCTCTTCTCAGCAGAGCGCGCCGCCTCCACGGCCTCGGTTCACAGGAACCGGACACGGCCCCCATTGGCACATCCACTTCAGGAAACAGTTTTGCAGGCGAGATAGAGAACAGCCCAATTCAACAGCTCTCATTTCTGCTTTTCTCTTCCGAGCTACGAGCAGCAGGGAATGAAGACCCAGCCTGGCACGACAGCTGGCACAGCCCCACGCCCCGCTGCCGAGGAAGGGCAGAACCGCGGCCACGCAGCCAGAGGCTGCCAAGGCGCTGGGGTGATCTCAGTCTGCGCTGCCTGCGAGAGCCAGACACGTCTATTTTTCTTCCCTGAAGATTTATACGAATTCAGCCCTTCTGCATGAGGGAAGCGGTTCTCCTCCACGTCACAGAAGAGGGAAACTGGGCTCTCCCAGCGACAGAGGCCAAGCAAGGCGACCCAGCTGCCCTGTGCTCCTCACCTGGATGAGGGAGATGCATTTCTGGCTGCACGATCATCCCCTGGGGCGGCAGCGGGGCTGGGTTCTCACTGTGGGTGTAGATTGGTCCCTGGAATTGTACTGCAACACAGAGCAACATGTAAGAAAAACCTCCAGCAGATTTCGCTCTGCTGCAGCAGATCACACCGCAGATCCAAGCCACCTACGGTTACAACACTTGAATGCAGTGCTGCAAGCTCTGCTCCCACCAGAACAGCACAGCGCCCACCCAGCCCCCAGCTGCTACGTGCTCCCAGCAGCAGAGCTTCCTATTCCCTCTACAGTGCAGAACGCTCAGGGAATTTCTCCTCTAACAGTTTACATGCTGGAATAAATTCCAAACCCATCTTCATCTTTGTCCAGCTGTCCTCCCCACTGCTCTGATTTTTGGTCAGTTTTAACTTCTAGTTGTCACAAAAAAGCAGAGCCCGAGGGTGATGCCGTGCACCGAGCGCAGCCCAGGGCGGCTCAGAGCAGCTGCTCAGCAGCAGATGAAGCAGTGACACTACTGACAAAGGGAAGGGAAACAAAGCCCCCGCTCCGCCCTGAGCACACGGGGCAGGAGGGGATCGCTCAGAGGGGATCACTCACGTGGGTCGTAGTAGTGCCCCTCCATGATGCTGATGTGCATGGGGGGGGCAGGCTCCGGCACCGGTGGTCTCTGCCGCTGCGAGGAGTAGCGCTTGACGCGGCCGCCCTGCACCGCCTGCGACAGACAAAGCAGCCGTCAGCGCCCGGCAGGGAGCACCCACCACCCCCCCCGGGGCTCTGTGGGTCACAGCAAAACCACAACACGTGGAAAGGGAAAGGCCGAGGTGCCCCAGACACGCTCTAATTATTCCAGCCCACAGCCAAAGCAACGCTCGGCTTCCCCGCTTCCAAAAGCGACGTGCTTTACCATTTCCTCCATCCTGTTGAACTGAGGGGGTGGCCCAGTTCCCACGTGCATATGGTTAGGAATACCTGAGGAAGAAGCAGACTGGTTATTATGGGTTGCATTTGCTCTCAGCGAGCAGCCACCTCGCTGCCACAGGCGCCGGGAGCTGGGCAGCACCGCCAGGAGACAGCGCTGCTTTCCCAGCGAGAAACCTCACAACAACTCCAGCTCTCCAGCTGCCATCTAAAACATTTCAGAACAAAGCAGAAGCCGTTGTGTCACGGCACAACCATCCACTCTGCTCAACACCTTTTAAATCTTCCTAACAGAAATCCTCATCTTGAAATCCGGGTTCTTAATTAAGCTCTGCTCCTGCTGAGAGGAGGATTTCTTCACAGCAGAAACACGAATCCATATGGGACAGTGTAAGCAAAAACAACCACCAGCACCAGCACCAGCACCACATGATCTCAGCTGTGAATCAGTTTGCAGACTCTCACCCTAGTGGCACGTGTACAGCCTGCCCACTCTGGTCTACAATCAAGGCGAGGGCCTGCTCACACCAAGCTGTCACCGGTCACATCGGAGCAAGACCTGCTTCCACAGACCTAACCCTCAAGAGAGGCTTATGAAAGCAGCACGTCGCTTTCTTCTCCTTGCTCCAGTTTTATTGCTCTTGGGAAGGACTCTGACTCTCCCCAGAAAAAAAAAAAAAGCCTTTAATTCTGCAAAGACATAATTATATCTGAGTGACCTCTGGCACGGATGCTCCACAAGAATTCAGTCCTTTGCTCGGCCTGCCTGCCTGCTTCCCAGCACAGCCCGGCTTCCTCCAGCCACGCCAAAGGATTTACAACCAAATGGCAACGCTAGGAAACCAGCTCAGTCTGCTGCATGCCTGCATTGATGAAGAGAGGCCGGGTTCCTCCTGCCCCCAGAAGGGACATCACAGGAGCCCAGTTACTCATCACCCTCACCTATAACCAAGCACAATGCTCTTTATCCTCTGCACTCTGACTCCGAGCCTCCCCGTGACTCACACTGCACTGAGTTCCTGCTGCCTGCTCCCCACACTGCCCCTCCCCTTCACTGATCCTTCCCCATTCTCAACAAAATAAGGTAGAGAGAAAGAGCCTGCTCAGATGCCCACCTGAGCCCTAACCCAGTTCCCCTACAACAGAACGTTTCATTTCCTCCGTTTTATGTTGTTTTGTCCCTGCTCTTCATCCCACTGCATTTTCTCCATGTTGTGAATCCCCACCCCCCACCTCAGCTCACGCTGCATCACACGCAGTTCAGCTCTGAGCACCTGCGTGAGCACAGACTCCAGGCCGGGGCTGCAGTGCCCAGCTGACACGCACTTACCCCGCAGCTCCCGGGGCTGTATGAACTGAGACTGCCCCGGACTCCAGTTCTGCTCCGTCAGATTCATCTGTATCATCTCCTGCTCAAGTCCATCCAAGCTGGATTCCACTGGCGACTCCCAGTTGCTGCTCTTGGCTGGCGGGGGGGACGTCTCGGCTTGCACGGGTTTTGGTGTTGCAGGAGCCAGCCCTTCCAGAGCAGGCACGTCGTCTGCCAGCTTCCCCGCATCCCCAGCTTTGACTCTGGTCCTCCTTGCCCGGGAATAAGACTTCTTTTCAATTGGTCTGTCTGGCGGCGGCTGCGCAGCGTCGCTCTGGTTTTCCAGAGCACCCTCCTCCTTGACAGGGCTGCCGTGGACGTGCACTGCTTCCACTTCTGGTGACTTGTCTCTCGGCGGGCTCTGCTCCGCACGCTTCGCTCGATAGCCGCTCTCCTGTTTGGCTTGCTCGCCGTTTCGAGACGGGTGTTGCACACTCGCTTCCGAAGCTCGGTAGCTTGGGCGGGTCTCCTTGTAGCCCCCCACCCTCGGGTAGTTCCTGGGAGGGGGCATCCTCCCCGTTCCCGCAGAGCTCCTGCTGGTGAAGGTTCGCGGAGGAGCCGAAGTGCTGTCTGCGCCCTGGTGCCGCGGGGGCTTGCTGGGCCGCTCGTTGGACCAGTTCGGGTCTCGCTGGGGGCTCCCAAACCTGAGGGACAACAGCGGTGCAAAGGACTGGGACCAAAACTTGGGGTAGGGGCGCTGCAGCAGCAGGGAGCCCCCCCAGGACGCAACATCCAGGAGCGAGGTCCCCACCCCAGGCTGAAGCCCACCACAGAGGGCCGAGGCCTTCCCCGGGATGAGCAGGCCGCGCTCCGCCTGCCGCTCACCTCGGTTTGCGCATCCTCCTCGGCCTGATGTCGTCGGGGTTGTGAGCGGAGCGGATGTCGTAGCCATACAGCGCGATCAGCTCCTGCCTGGTCTTGGGGGCCTGCTCGTCCTCCCGGAACTTGTCGTGCTCCCAGCGGCCCTCGTCCTTCCACAGCTTCCGCTGCCGACCCTTGGGCCTGCACACACGGGGAGGAACGGAGGTTGTGGCAAAGCCAAGGAGACGTGGATGGCAGCTCCAACCGGCAGCGAGAG
The DNA here is from genome assembly GCF_002078875.1 of Numida meleagris. Classification (NCBI taxonomy): domain Eukaryota; kingdom Metazoa; phylum Chordata; class Aves; order Galliformes; family Numididae; genus Numida; species Numida meleagris. Next base: position 3,871,154 of record NC_034434.1, on the reverse strand, counting down.
CTTGGGGGGCAGAGTGTGTGCAGGAGGCAGCACCTCTCCTTCCCCCTGCTCAGCAGCTGCCCGCTGGAAAGAAGCTTTACTCGTGTTTTTTTGCAGTATGCCCAGTCCCTCCTTTTACAAAACAAAGAGCCGAGATGTCCTGGCAGGAAACTGCTAGCAGGCAGCTGGGCCAGAGAGCAGAGAAGCTCTTTGCTGCCGCCTTCCCAGCACACCACAAGCGCCGCTAGCATCACTTCACCGGAGCTGGGGACTGTCACATACCTGACCTCCTCCTCCTGCGTCTGCCCTCGGAGATCATGCTCAAAGAAAAGCCCTTTGCGTGGGATGTAAGCCGGGTTCTTCCGGTCCTCGTCGTCATCCAGGTGCTTGGGAACTTTTTTCCCAACTTTATTCTCAACGGGTTCGGTGCTCTCCTGTCAAAATCAGACAGCTCCTAACACTGCAGCAGTCCCACTGCGAAAAGCCCCCCCAGAGCAGAGAACGCAGAGTTAACACCTACCTGCCCGTCCCCGCTTTGCCTTTCACCAGTGACAGCACCTTTGGAGTCCGGTTTCTCATCCCCCTTCTCTGCTTTTGCTGCAGACTCGCAGGAATCATTGCTATCCTGCTTCAGTTCCACTTTGGCACTTTCTTCCTCGCTGTAATCCTCTTCCTCTGCCTGAAAGAGCCCCAGTTTACTCGCACGCACACGTGCAGCAGCGGCTCTCCCGGTGATTTCCCCAAGTCCCCACACCTGGCGTTAGATCCCCGTTGCAGTTTTCAGAACTCTGACTGTTTCACAGCACAGGACTCGCTCCTAAAGTCCTCCCTACCCCTCTATTTTTACAGAAAAGACAAAGATTAAGCCCAAGGTCTCTCCCCAGCAACTGCCACCGGTGACATCCGACCAAACAACCACAGCTGCCAGCACGGAGCCGGGAGCGGCTCCCCCGCACAGCCCCAGAGTGCCACGTGTGCCACGAAGGGGATCCTGCAGCCCAGGAGCCCAACTGATGGGGTGACGGCTGCACCGCCGGGCCCTCGTCGTCCCTCTCTCCCACGAGGGCCCACTGCAGCCACGCCGCCGCCCCACATTCCCTGCAGCCACCCAGCTGACTCACTCCGAGCACTCTGTTCGCAGGAGCATGACCTCGTTTCACCCTCCAGGAGCCTGCAAGCCTTGCTCAGTCTGGGATCGCCACTAAAAATAGCCCGGTGTGATTAACAAAAAGGCTGCTCTATTTTTCTCTTTCAACACAGCCTATTTGCACATCAACTGCTCCTTTTGTTTACGCTGGGGAAACCCAGACGTGGCATTATTTTTAGGCGCAGGAACAGAGCCATCCTGGCACGCTGGTGATGCAATACCACGGCTCGCTGCGCCTCCACGGGCACCAAGGGGAGCTGCCCCCTCCTTCCTCGCCGGGGCGCGGGCTGCTCCAGCACTGCACAGCCCCAGGAGCTTCCACTCCACCCGCCTTAGTTTGTGGTTTTGTTTTTAAACAGACGCCCATCCCGAGGGCCCACAGAACCCGTCGCAAAGGAAAGGTTTTCCCTAGAAGACCTCCACTGCTTCTCTGAACGCTTCTGATCCAAAAACCCAGAGAAGCGTGCTGCCACAGGCTGCCCCTCGAGCACGGCGCTCAGCACACGCAGGGGAGGTTCTCTCACACTCTCAGTGCAGAGCTGCCTGCGTGTGGGTGCCTCACTGACCCAGTGCCACGCACAGACATCAGGGATGCCACTTGGGATGCTTCCAAGCCAGCACTAAGCTTTTAATTTCCGCTAATTACAACGCAGCCACCATCCTACACCCTCTTCCACACCCATCCTAGCCGTTCTGCTCCCACCATGCTATGCCTGGGGACCGAGCGGGACCACGTGCTCATCCTGCATTCACCTTGCAGCAGCATCGGTGCAGCAGCACCCGCCCTGCCCTGACAGAACCACTGGGGGAGGGGGGACTGCACCTGGAGAACCCGTTTCCCCTCACACCAAGGACTGCAGCACAGCACAGCTCACACAAAGCGCACGAGCTGCGGCCTGGAGACAGACACAGCCACTGCAGATGGGTCAGCAGAGAGAACCAAGGACACAAACCGGGCGCTGTGCTAAAATTACACGAGAAGAAGTCACCCAATAGAACCCTCCAATATCAGGACGCACGCGCCAGCTTACCTCAGAGTCTTCTGCGCTTTCATAATCCGACAGCACAGCTGCAGGGGAGGAAATGGAGCACGGTCAGGGCAGGAACAGCAGCACGGCTCCCTCTGAGCACAGCACGCATCCCAGGCCGCCATCAGCAAATGCACAGCGCGGCCCCGTAACACAGGGCACCAGGAAGCGCCCTGAGGAACACCACCCGTGCAGGGGGACGCGGGGCGGGGCTGGGGAGGGCTGCCCCTGCACCCCACACATTTGCAGTATGACGAGCTGACGCTCAGGAGGGCAGCTGCAGCGCTGCGGGAAGTGGCGTTTTCTCCCGATTTTCCCTTTGCACAGTGACAGAGCCGTTACTCACCATCCCCTTCGATGCCGTCCTCGCTTTCCTAGAGAGAGGGAAAGGCGCTTTAGCGGAAGGGAGGGGAGGGCAGCAGCCGCCATCCCACCCCGCGTCTGCCCCTGGAAGCTCGGCTCGGTTCCAGCGCCCAGATGGGGAGGAGCGGCCCCGGGCCCCCACTGCCCGCAGCCCGGCCCCGCAGCACGCGGCGCACGGGGAGCGCGGAAACGCGAATGAGCGCGAAGCGCGATCGGTGCCGGGGGCTCGGGAGGGCGCGGAGCCCCGAGAGCAAAGAGCCG
>NC_034434.1:3863022-3868046 GCF_002078875.1 Numida meleagris | reverse complement strand
GAGGGCCGCGGCGAAGCGGAGCCGGATCCGGAGCGGGAGCGGGCGGCGCTAGCGGCGGAGTCTCCGCTGTCGGAAGCCGCCGAGTCCGAGTCGTCCTCGCTGTCCTGCGAGGCGCGCTGCCGCCGCCGGTCCGCCATCTTGGAGCAGCCGCGGGGGCGGGCGGCGCCGCGAGGCACCACGGGAACGGACTACGGCTCCCGGCGGCCGTCGCGCGCGGTGACGTCACGCGGCGCGCGCTCCCGTCGGCCCCCGCGGCGGTTCCCGCTCCCCGGCAGGGGGCAGGCGCGCGCCGAGGGCACGGCCCGGAGGCGGAAGTGACGTCACGCGCGAGACGGCGCCGAGGCCAGAGGTCGCGGGGAGAGGCACGCACTGACACGCAGCCGTTGTTTTTCCGCTTTTATTGAAAAAACAAAAATGGAGGGGAAAAAAAAAATAAACAAAACGTCTCCATTGAGTCAGCACCGGGAGTATTTACACAGCGACCCAGGCACGCGGGGGAGGGCCCGGGGGAAGGCCCAGGCCAGGCCGCACGCACACGGCAGGGCGGGGTTTTTTTTTGTTGTTTTATTAACATTTTTAACAAGCGTCCTGCCGCTCAGCTGCGGGAAGCAGCGAGCAGCCCCCTCCAGCACTGCACCCACAGGAACAGCTTGGGAGAGCAAGGGGCTGCTCCTGGCACAGCACGAGGGGGGGGGGGGGGAGCCGGGTCAGTGCCCGCGCTGCCGCCCTCAGAAGGCTTAAATTAAAAAAGAACCAACATTGTGCGTATAGGATTTCTATTTCACACACACACACACACACACACACACACACACACACAAAAAAAAGTTTTGTTTTTGTTTCCTTTTTAAACTCTCCTCCAACCACGTTACAGCCACTCAACAGGAACAACACAAAGGCGGTGGCTGACGGAAGCTTCAGCCTCAGGCGGCTGCTCCGCGCCGTTTCCTGACTCAATACCAGAGCAGGGCCAGCGCAGCCGCAGCCCAGTGCCGGGCCCCCGTTCAGGGGCTGCCCCAGGGAGCACAGGCAGGGCCCGGTCCCTGCCCGCCCTGGGCTGGGGACGCTGGGACCCACAGGAGGCTCCCACCCCCCTGCTGAACGCGGGGCTGTTGAGGAGGGAGGAACACAAATGGGAGAGAAACCCCAGCTCAAAGCACAGCCAGCGGGGACGAGTCTGAAACGTGTTGAAAAGAAAACAAGAGAACAAAACCAGGGCATGGAGGGAACAAAACCATCCCTGAACGAGAACAAAGAGGGCAGGGACTCAGCAACGTACAGAGCTCCCGGCTCCGCTGCGCTGCTACTTCCTGCAGGTCCGGTGGGGAGTCTGCTTCTTCTGCACCTCCAGCCGGCAGCGGCTGCGCTCATCCAGCCACGGCAGCTCGAAGTTCCTGCAGGCAGAGCCGGCGCTGAGCACCCCACAGCACCATCTGCATGTGGGTGATGCCAGCGATGCCCCAGCCCCACCCCCAGTGCCCCTCTGTACTCACTGTGGGGTCAGTTTGGGTAAGGGGCGGCCAAAGGCAACGACAGGCAGGTAGGGGGTGATCAGCAAGCTTTCCACTGTGGGAGACACACGGCGTCACAGAGCTGCAGAGGGCAGGCAGCGCTCCCCGCGTGCCCCGGCACCGCCAGGCACTTACCATCATCTGGTTCAGGGAAAAATGAGGTAACTTCAGGCTCCGACTCCTGAATTCCTTTCCTTTTATACATTCTGAGCTGCAGTCGCTGTAAAATTCTTTGTTCCCTGATCCTCTGGATGTCCCATCTGGAAAACAGCAAGTCCGAGGCAGTGAGGAGCTGCAGGCTGGATGCCAGCAGGAGCATTGTTTGCAGCACTGCGTTTATTCCTACCTTTTCCTTCGTTTTTCATCCAGCTCCAGTTTTGCATGCCGTTTGGAAAACACACTGTCATCGAGGTTCTGCATAAAGAGAAAGGGAGATGGGCGCTCCCCTCAGCACCAATTTGTCCCCCTCACCCGCTGCACGTGCCTTCACCCTCTGCCTGTCCCAAACTACAGCGCAGTCTACTCCAGCCCAACAGCCCCAGAGGAGCCCTTCCGTGGTTTAAGGCAAATGAAGAAAGGATGACAGGCTCCCAGCCCCACAAGCACAACAAGCGCTCTGAGTTACTTCCCTGGAGCAGTACAACAGCCAGGGGGATTGCTGGGACATCGGTCCCGGTGGTGACATCTTCTGCACACCCAACCACACACACCGAGCCAGCCATGACTCATACGTACCTCCAGGATGTCTGAGGGGTTGGGGTCTCGCAGGGGCTCCACAACATGGTCCCTCCAAGATGGAACTGTAGGGGGAAGGTTCAGATGTTAACCCAGCACAGAGGCACCGTGGGCTCGCTCTACGCCACCAGTCCCAAGCACCAGAAGGCTCCAGACAGGCCGCCCCGGATCAGCAGCACAGGGAGGGCTGGAAGCTGCCCTGCCTCTCGCAGCAGACCTGAGGCGCTGGGAGGGAATGCGGAAGTCTCCTCCTCACTCACAGGACATTCTGCTATCCAGCATTTGCAGACAGCTGGCAATGCAGCAAACCCAGCAGCTCCCTGCTCCCACCATGCTCCCTCCATTTGTGTGCTGGGCACCTTGCAGAGCTCAGGGCTTTTCCTTCACCAAGTCAGGCTGCACTCTGCATACCCAGGAAGAGGCGGCCCAGCAGGAGGCCGGGATTCTGCCCGGGCGCTCTGGTGAGGAACGAGCACATCGCACCGCAGCCTCATCAGCCCAGCAACACAGTTCCCAACCACCAACAGGAAATTGCTTAAACAGGCACAAAGGCTGCGCTGGAAACCAGGGTGGTTTGATACATGGAGCGGGGCCCGGAGCCCCCTGCCCTGCTGCCCAGCACAGGCAGTGCAGGCCAGAGAAGGGGCCTGGAGCACTCGGGCGGTGCGGATGACCTGCTCCACATCTCCACCGTGTCCGGGGCGCCGCTCTGTGCCGGCTCTGGGGAAGGGCACAGGGCTCCCGAGGCAGGCAGCGGTCCATCAGCTGCCGGCCCTGCCTGCACACCCAGCACGCAGGCTCTCCATCGCTTACTTGCTACAGTCTCCTCCTTCTTTGGGGAGGGCTCTCGTAACGGCAACGGTGATGGGGGGGGCTGATGCCAGCGACACAAGTACATTTCCGTGGTGGAAAGGTAGGGCAGATCGTCTATCTCGCTGAAGAAGCCCTTTTCCTTGGGGTGGCTGCTGGGGCCCTTCAGCGGAGCAGAGGGTCTGAGCGGGGTCTCCAGCAGCGACCTGTTTTTTTCTGGAGTCTCTTGGCTCCGCAGTTCTCGTTTGCAAACAGTTTCGGACAAAGAGCCACTCGACTCCTCTTTCACCGGAGAGTGCTTCAGAGTTTTACCCTTCACCTTCGAGAACTCGGACACCAGCTTCTTAACGGGCGTTTTCCTCTCTGCGCTCCCAAATGCTGGCTTCCTGCAAGAGAAAGGACGGCTGAGCTGCAGCACACCGGAGCTCCCAGCCGCTGCTCCACCAATTTCAAGACTTCTTCCCTCTCGGGTGCGTCACCGCCACTTTATTTTTAAGAGCACTTGCACACACGGGAGAGGCGTGTGGGTGCCAGACACCACAAACACGCATCTCGGGGGTTTTAATCAAAAGCAGGACCGCAAACAGAACAGGCAAACACAATGAGACCGAGCCTGGCTGGAGCGGAGGCAGGAGAAAGGGAAATCCGCAGCCAACGCCGGGCTGGGTGAGCCCCAGACTTCCCCACACGCCCCACCCACGGCCCCACAGCACCCTCTACCTTTTATGCCCCTTCCCATTCCGGCCATAGGGGAAGTGCTTGGGTTGCAGGGTCTGCGAGGGCTCCAGCAGTTCCTGCGGGCACTCCAGCGGCAATTTCTCGCACGCCTCTGCTTCAGCCTTCTCGTCCACCTCGAAGCCCTGGAAGATCCTGTGCTTCTCTCTCTCGGTGTCCTTCTTTACCAGCTGCACTCTTCTTTCCATGCGCTCGATGCGCGCAAGGAGCTGGAACACAGTAACAGCACGGCTCAGATGCGCGCTGAGGGGCAGCCGTGGGCAAGCAGGGGAAATACCCCCAGTAAGAGCCAACCCGCAGCACCCACGGCTTGCCTGCAGGAAGGGCTCTGCCATCGCAGGACGCCCCAAGCAGCACCTGCACCCCTGGTGCTGTCCCCACACCCCAGGAACCAGTGGGCTGAGGGATGCTGTGGGTTTCGCTATGCACACTGAGTGCCATCACTAACTCATGCTCACTCTCCTGAGCTGGAGATGGGAGGCTGAGAGCAGAGACCCAGACATCGCAGGGCGACGATGTCTGCGCGCTGCACACAATGCACCCCTGTAATGCTAACGACAGGGAAGCCGGGCATGGCAGGTGTGCAGCTGCACGGCCTGAGATGCCCCAGCAGCACAAGATGGCCCCTCGCTGCCCGGCTGCTCCTCGCCCAGCAGTGCTGCCCGTCCCCGCTGCAGCAGGGCATCGGCCGTGACAAACCTGGCACGTGACGAGCAGCGGTGGCAGAGTCGCTCCAACTCTGCCGCATCCTCTCCGAGCGCTCGGGCTCAAGGATGCGGTTCGTAATTAGATGCGGTCTTTATTAGAAAGCCGCATTCACAGCCCTGCTGGGCGCGGAGGAGCGACAGCTCGGCGGGCTCTGCGGCAAACACCCCGGCTCCAGGACACCCTGAGATGTGTTTTGTTCCAGCTGCATCCCAGAGCCCCCCCCAGGCACAGGGCTGCGGGGGGGGAGGAGGAGTATTTTTAGGCTTCTGCAGGCTGTGCAGATGAGAGTCGGGACTGGGGGGCAAGCACGCAGCACCACGATACAGGGATTGGGGGCCCGGCAGCCCCACGGCGGGCAGCACATGGGTCAGTGCCCCCCAGTAACACAGGGTTCCTCCTAGACGCACAGCGCTGTGAGCACAGCCGCCTCGGGGGGGCAATGAAGGGCAGGACATACATGGCGGGCACTGCATCCGTGGGGCAATGCACGGCGTCTGGGGAGCAATGTACACAGGGCATACACAC
>NC_034434.1:3859476-3860787 GCF_002078875.1 Numida meleagris | reverse complement strand
GTGCTGGTGCCGAGGCTGCTCCCGCTGAGCCGCTCCGGGCAGCCCCGAGACGCCGGGCAGCGCGGCCGGGCGCTCCCGCACAAGGGCAGGCCCCGCCCGCCCGCAGCCCCGCTGCCCGCACACCGACGCCCGCAGCCGCCCGACTGCGCGTGTGCGCATTGCACAAGCGTGCGCTGTGCGTGCCTGCGCCGTACGTGTGTATATTGCACGTGCATCTGTGCACACGCGCGGCTCCGCGGGGACCGCAGCCCCCCCCGCCCCCCCGCACGCGTGCAAGCAGCTGCACGCACACGCTGACAACACCTGCAGGGACCGCAGCCCCCCGTGTTTGCACGCGCACACATCGTGCGTGCTCACTGCTGCACAGAATGCGGCCCCGGGGCACGTGTGCACGCATGCACGCACAGCTATAAACACAGATGTAAACAGAGCCCTGCTGGCAGAGGCTGCAGCCTCTGGCTTACATGTGCAAGCACGTGCACACGCTGCAGGGCCGCAGCCCCACAATGCACACGCATCCCATGCACACACTGCTCACACACACACACACATACCTGCAGGGCCTGCAGCCCTGCTGCATGCACACGCACACGTTGCACATGCATGCACACACTGCTCACATACACACTCCCTGCAGGGAGAGACTGCAACCCCACTGTGTGTTCACACACACACACGCATGCACATACACTGCACATAAATGCACACACTTGCTCACACACACCCCTGCAGCAAGGAGCTGCAGCTCTGCTGCTTGCACACGCTCACATGTATACATGCATGTACACACTGCACAGACACTGGCACTCTTGCTCACGCCAGCACATACATCTCCCTGCAGGGAGAAACTGCAGCCTGCTGTGTGCGCATACACGCACATACATGCATGCGTGCACATGCACACACATGTAAACACACACACATCCATGGGTGTACAGGCATGCACACACACTGCACATCCATGCACACACTGCTCACACACGCACACCCCTGCAGGGAGGGGCTGCAGCCCCACTGCGTGCTCACACACATGTACAAGCATGCACACACATGCAGGCACTCGCTCACACACACAACCCTGCAGGGAGGGGCTGCTGCTCTGCTGTGTGCACACGCACACGGACACGCACACTCACGCATGTACCTGCACCCACACGGTCACCCTTGCTCACAGCAGCACATGCACCCCCTGCAGGGCCGTGCTGCACGCACATGCACACGCACACACACACACACACGCACACACCCCCACGCAGACCCTGCCCCCCCGGCCCCACACTCGCCCCACAGACACCGCCCCCCCACACACAC
>NC_034434.1:3852157-3853229 GCF_002078875.1 Numida meleagris | reverse complement strand
GGGGGGAAGAGGAGGAGGAGGAGGAGAGGAACGGGGAGCGCCGCTCACATGCGCGGCCACAGACGGCGGCTGCGGCCATCCCCGGGGTGCGGGTCGGGAAGCGGGGTGCAGCGGTGCGGGGCTGGGCGGTGAGGGGGGGATGGGGCACTGCAGCCTTTTGCACCCCTCCCCCCCCCGCCTCCCATCGCCGGATCCTGCACCCGCATCGTGCCCCCAGCCCCGCACCTGGCGCCCAGCCAGCTGTGTCCCTGCACGCTCGCCCAGTGTCGTCGTCCCGAAATCCCGCACCCCTAAACCCTGTACCCCGAAATCCCGCAGCCCTAAACCCTTCACCCACGGATACAAGCTCCCCTAAAGTCCTAAATCCTGCACCCTGAGGATGTAAACACCCTGCACCCCTAAACCCTCCACCCCTAGAAGGATCCGAGCACCCCCAAATCCTGTACATACGGACATAAGCTCCCCTAAACTCCCAAATACTGCATCCCACGAATGTGAACACTCTGCACCCCCAAACCCCGTGGATCTGAGCACCCCTAACCCTGCACCCCACGGATCGGAGCCCTCCTGCCCCCGCACGTCGCAGCGGTGCGGGTGCCGCTGTGGCCCCGCTGGGGACCGCCCGCGTTCCCGTGTTCCCTTTCCGCGGGGAGGGGACGGTGCGTCCTGGCAGCGCGCAGCCCTGGCCCGGCCAAGAGCCGCGGGGCCAAACTGGGGCCAGGCTGGGGCCGAGCTGGGGCTGAACTGCGGCCGAGCTGGGGCTGAGCTCGCTGCTCATAACGCAGGGACTCCCCCGCCCCACCCCCAGCGAGCGGCCGTGCCCCGCGCCCCGAGCTCCGGTGGGGCGCAGTCAGCAGGGACCCATGGGGACAAAAGTGGGTTTTGGGGCACAGCCCCCCCCACGGAGTGAGCCCCTCCATCTCCATCTGCCTTCCCCTCCCCCGGCGGCACTGCCTACCGCTGCAGGTGGGGAAACTGAGGCACGCTGTGACCGCGGTGGCACGCGGCCAGGCACGGTGACCTCGGCCCCGCGGGGACACCGCAGCTCGGCAGCGGGCGCGTGGCGCTGCAG
>NC_034434.1:3848824-3849843 GCF_002078875.1 Numida meleagris | reverse complement strand
GGAGGGCGGGGGGGGGGTGGCCGCGGGGCCCTGGCGCCTCCGGGCCCCCCCCGCGTCCCGCGGTGCCGGGGAACCCCTCCAGGGTGTGTCCCGCGTTATCCCCAGCGCTTTGGGTCGGGGATCCCCGGTGCAACCTGGGGGGGGGGAGGCGTCGCTATGGGACATGGGGTCTGCGGGACCCCCCCACCTTTGGAGCTCGGTGGGAGGGGACGGGAGCGGGACCGGCTGCCCCCGATCCGCCGCGATCCGCTGACCCGCACCGGCCCCGCGCCAACCAACACCGCTGTGTGCGTGGGGGGGGGGCCGTGCCCTGCAGCGGGTGGGGGCTCCGTGCCCTTGTGGGGATCCCCCCCCTCCCCGCATCCTGCACGGGGCTGGCGCTGCCCCCCACCCCACAGCCCGGGGTTCCCATCTCGCCATTCCCGTCCCGGGATTTCCACCGTGGGGATCCCGTCCCGGAATTCCCGTCTCGCCCGTTCCCTCCCCACACGCTCCCATTCCCGTTTCCTGGCCGCGTGTCCCCACGGCACGTGGGACGCACCCCCGTGTGCCACCCGCCCCGCTGACCCCGCTCCGTGGCACACGTGCAGCTCCGGGCACGGCCCTTCCGGGGCGCTCCCCGCGGCCCCCCCCCCCCCCCCCCCCCCCTCCCCCCGATTCTGACCCTCTGCCTGCCTCCCGCAGGCGGTGTCATCAGCTACGTGGGCTCCGTGGGGTCCCCCCCCCGCGCCAGCCCCGTCCCGCTCTGCAGCGAAGGCTCCGCCGGGGGCCCCCAGCCCATCCCCCTCTACTTCCCCCCGTCGCCCACCGGCTCGCTGCAGGACTCCCGGCCCTACGGGGGCGGACCGCTGCCCCCCCGCGATGACGGCTCGCCTTCCTCCTCCTCATCCTCCTCCTCCTCCTCCTCCTCCTCCTCCTCTTCACCCTACGGCCCCTCGGTCGCATTCCCTGGCGCAGTGGCGGTGGCAGCGGACGAGCGACGCCGCGGTTCGCCCAACAAGAGCGGCACCAGCGTCACC
>NC_034434.1:3840472-3841564 GCF_002078875.1 Numida meleagris | reverse complement strand
CACTCCCATAAGGCTGGAACCCCCCTAGGGCTGGGGCACCCCATGAGGCTGGGACCCTCCCCCCCCCGGAGCCATGCACTCCTCTGGGAGCGGTGCCCCCAGTGCTGCGCCCACCCCATTCTGTGCCCCTTTCCTGCGCAGTGTCCACGTGGGGCTGGAGGGGGGGACATGGCCGTGCCGCCAGCGGTCCCCGTTGTGCTGGGGGGGTCTCTCCGTGCCCCCTAACCCTGCTGTCCCCACAGCCGTGCGCTTCGGGCGCATCCCCAAGCGGGAGAAGCAGCGGATGTTGGCGGAGATGCAGAGCGCCATGAGCGTGGGCAGCGCCGTGCCGGGGGGGGCACCTCTGGCCGAGGGGCCCGTTCCCGTTGGGGGCCGCCCGCTGCCTCCCGGCCCCCCTCCGCTCGCCCCCCCCGCCTGCTTCTCCCAGTTCCCGCAGCAGCTGACCCCCCCCCGCTCGCCCAGCCCCGGGGGGGCCACCGAGGACGTCATCGCGCAGGTGGCTAAAGCTCACCGGGAGATCTTCGTCTACGCGCACGACAAGCTGGGCCCTCCCCCGAGCTGCGACGGCGCCCACCCGCGCTGGGACGTGCCCCCCCCCGCCTGGACCCCCGCACCTCTCGAGCCCCGGCTCTGCCCCCCCCCCACCGCCGCATACCCCGACCCCACAGCGCGGGGCTGCGCGTGGCCCCGCGGCCCCAAGGACGTGCTGCCGGTGAGCCCAACGGGGGCTCCCATCCCGCTCCCCCCCGTCATTACGGCCGCTAATTGCGCTAATGGCCGCGCTGAGCCGCCGCTCCCGCAGGCCTGCCCCATGAACAGCCACCCGGCGGGGCGCAGCGGGCGCTCGGTGCAGGAGATCTGGGAGGACTTCTCGCTCAGCTTCACGCCCGCCGTCCGCGAGGTGGTCGAGTTCGCCAAGCACATTCCCGGCTTCCAGGCGCTGTCCCAGCACGACCAGGTCACCCTGCTCAAGGCCGGCACCTTCGAGGTACGTCCCGAGCTCTGCCGGGCTCCGATCGCACTGCACAGCACCCCACGGCATTGCACGGTGCTGCACATCCCAGCACAGCACCCCACGGCATTGCACGGTGC
>NC_034434.1:3830113-3836351 GCF_002078875.1 Numida meleagris | reverse complement strand
CGAGGGCGGGGGACACCCTACACCTCCTGGTCCTCGAAGACCTCGAGGAAGAGGGGGGGGAAGAGCTCGGTGGGGCACTCCACCTTCATGTGCAGGAAGCGGCTGGCGTGGCAGGCGCCGATCATGCGCAGGTCCGTCACCTTCATCAGCAGCTTGGGCCAGAAGTGGGGAATGTTGTGTTTGCGGTAGTTGATGTAGTGCTCGAACGCCAGCAGGTACGTCTCCTGGCACTTCTCGATCTTGTCCACGCAGATCAGCCCCGTCCGGTCTGCGTGGGGTGGGGGGGAGAGGGGAGGGAAGCAGAGGGGGGGTCCAAAGGGGGTCCGACCCACGGGCAGCCCCCGAAAGATGCGGGGGAGCGTGGGGCGTGGGTGCGTACACGGTGTTTGCTGCTGCACTGCTCCCCACCCGGCGTGGCACAGGAGCCCCCAAAATGTTGGGGTCCGGGCCCTGGGGTGCCCACACGGTGCCCCCAAATACTGGAGCTCTGGGCAGTGGGGGGGGCATCTCCTGTGCCCCCCAATGCTGGGGCTCTGGGAGTCAAGAGGCCCACCCCGTGTGCCTCCAAATGCTGGGGCTTTGGGTATTGGGGTGCCCACCCCGTGTGCCCCCAATGCTGGGGCTTTGGGTATTGGGGTGCCCACCCCGTGTGCCCCCAATGCCGGGGCTCTGGGCATCAAGGTGCCCACTCCGTGTGCCCCCAAATGCTGGTGCTCTCTGGGTATTGGGGTGCCCACCCCATACGCCCATAAATGTTGGGGCACAGCGCGTCAAAGTGCCCACTCCATGTGCCCCTAAATGATGGGGTTTTGAGTGTTGGGATGCCCACCCCCTGTGCCCCCAATGCCAGGGCTCTGGGCATCAAGGTGCCCACTCCGTGTGCCCCCAAATGCTGGTGCTCTCTGGGTATTGGGGCAATGACTGGAGCTCTGGGGATTGGGGTACCCAGGCATCAAGGTGCCCACCCCACACATCCCCAAATGCCGGGGGGCTCCTGACCCTGCCCCCCCCTCCCCCCCAGAGGGTGCTGACCTGAGGACATGAGCAGCACGGCCTGCAGCAGGGCCACCTCGGTGTCGTCCAGGTTGAAGGCAGACAGCGACTTGCCCAGGTCGAAGATGGCGTCGGACACGACCCCCAGCCCCCCGTTCTTGAGCTGCTCGCGCTTCACGGCCATCTCCCCGCTCAGCGTCAGCGTCTCGCTCTCGGGGTCGTAGCGCACGGCCGCGCGCAGCGACATGATCTCCATGCAGCAGCCCTTCAGCAGGATGATCTGATCCTCGCACGGCAGCTGTGGGGCGCGCCGTCAGCGGGGCTGCGGGACCCCCCCCACGTCCCCACATCCCCCCCACACACGGCGCCGTCAGCGGGGCTGCCACCCCAAGAACCTCACAGCCCACATCCCGTGCCCCCCCAGCAGCAACGTCACTGCGGGACCCCCCCACATCCCCGTGCCCCCTATCCAACCCCCCCCAAACAGCGGTGTCACTGGGGCCGTGGGACCCCGCCCCCCCCCCCCATTACCTCCGAGAACATGGGCAGTTTTTTGGCAAAGTCGACCACGCGGGTGATGGCCGGCGTGATGATTTTTGTAAACTCGCTGAACGCCTCCAGGTCCACTTTGTCCCCGTCAGGCATGGAGGCCATGGGCGACTGGCCGATGTCTTCGGGCTGGGGGGGGACAAGCGGCGGATGGGGGAGAGGGGGGGGCAGAATGGCTGGCACCCCCCCCCCCCCTCCTTGTGGGCACGGGGGAAACCGAGGCACGGCAGAGCTGGGCGGCAGCCAGGAGAGGGAGCAGTGCACGCGGGGACAGGGCAGGGCCACCCCGCAGGCACAGCTGTCCCCTTCGGTCAGCGCTCACCCCGAACCCTCCCCGGGGGTGACACGCTCAAGGACACACGGCGACAGTGACACCCCCCAGCCCACGCTCCCGGTGCCAGACGGGGACAGAGCGTGGCCACCGTGCATGCGGCGAGCGCGCCGGGGCGCCCGGAGCCGGACGGGGCAGCACGTGGCACCAGCGTGCATGCGGCGAGCGCGCCAGCGCTCAGCACGCGGAGCCGGGGTGGGCGCGGGGCCCCGCGCTGCCCTCACCAGGAATTTCCTCTTCTGCTTCCAGTGGCTGCCCTGCGCGTTGGTGCTGCGGTGCGCCTCGGTCACCACGTGGATCAGCTCCCACTCCTCGGCGCTGGGGCTGGGCCGGTGCTGCAGCGATTTGATCATCTCCTCCTTGCGCCGCCGCTCCCGGTTCTCCTCGATCAGCTTCCGCTTGGCTACGCGCTTCGAGTCGTCCAGCACCACTGCGGGGCGGCGGTCAGTGCCCCAAACCGCCCCGCAGCTGCACCGGGCACCCCGCCTGCCCCACGGCGTGCACGCATCGGGTCCTCCCCAACCGCTCCCAGAGCCACCAAAGGATCCCCCTGAATGCTCCATGGCACGGCCAGCTGCGCCGGCCTCCCCCATCTTCTCTATGGCTGCACCGGGCACCCCGCCTGCCCCACGGCGTGCACGCATCCCACGCCCCCCAACTGGTCCTGCGGCTGCAAAGGGGTCCCCCAAACCCCTATGGGTGCACACAGCGGGTGCTCCCCGGCTTAATCCTGCAGCGGGCGCCCCGAGCTGCCCCACGGCACCGCCAGCTGCGCCGGGCACCCCAACCTGGTCCCGTGGCGGCACCGGGTGCTGTGCTCGCCCCAAATCGGGCCCCCCCCGCACCCTACAGCTGAGGGTGTGACCCCCGAGCCGCCCCCCGCCCGCACTCACGGTCCATGGCCATGCCCACGGAGATGCACTTCTTGAAGCGGCACAGCTGGCACTGGTTGCGGGTGATCTTGTCGATGACGCAGCACCCATCGTACTTGCAGGAGTAGGTGGGGTGCAGGTTCTTCTGGATGGTCCGACGGAAAAAGCCCTGGGGTGGCGGTGGGTGGGGGGGTCACAGTGAGACCCCCCCCAAGCCCTGGCGTACCCCCTCCCGCAGCCCGCCCCCCCCTCACCTTGCAGCCCTCGCAGGTGATGCAGCGGTAGTGGTAGCCGGTGGCTTTGTCCCCGCACACCACGCACTGTTCATCTTTGTCCAGGTAGCTAGGGATGTACCCTGGGGGGGGACACGTCAGAGCCCCCCTCCGTGCCTCAGTTTTCCCTCTGCTCTGAGCCCGATTGCTGCCCCCACCCCACGGCAGGGGCCCCGGGGTGCCTGGATGCAAGGGGGGTGCGGGGGACCCTTGGGACACAGCGGGGATGCGCCGGCAGCGTAAGGGTTAACGGCTGGGGGGCTCCGTGCCCCCCGCAGCAATAAAGCGCCCATTCTCCAGGGCCGGCTGTGGGGGGGGGGGCATCCCCTGGGTGCACAATGGCCCCACTGTCCGCTATTGTCTGGGGTCCCCCGGCTGCGGGGCCGCCCCCTCAGCACCGACCTCACAGGGAAACTGAGGCACAGAGCACCTGCGCCGGGACCCCCACTGCCCCCTCTAAGTTCCAGAGACCCCCCCCCCCCACCCTGCAGGGGGAGGGGCACACACAGACAGGGTGGGGGAGGGCTGGCACCCCCCTTCCCCACCCTCCCCCCCCCGGATCCCGCCGGCGCCAGCCGCTCCCCGCTGGGGAATGGGGCAGGGCTGGTGCCCAGCCCTGGGGTCACTGCCCGCCTGGGGCCCCCTTATCTCCCCCCCCCCCACTGCACTGCTGAGCCTGATAGCGCTGGCGAGGGGGCAGCACCCTGTGGGGACACGGGGCACTGGGGACCCCTGGGGATTTGCCAGGGACATGGGGTGTGCAGGCACCCCTGGGGACCCAACGGGGATATGGGGCGCTGGGGAACCTCGGGGGCCCATAAGGGACATGGAGTGCGTGGGGATCCCGGGCACCCAGCAGGGATGCAGGAGGGACCCTGGGGGTGCAAGAGACCCCTGGGGACCCAAGAGAGAAATGGGGTGTGCACAGACCCCTGGGGACCCAGCAGGGATGTGGGATGCGGGACGGACCCTTGGGGACATGGGGTGCAGGGGACGCTGGGGTGCCCGTGGGGACACCGTGGTCCCGAAGGTGCACAGGGATCCTGGGGTGCTGGGAGAGACACGAGGTGCCTGTAGGACCCAGGGGACCCTGCAGGGACGTGTGGCACTTGGGGGGGGCTCTGGGGGTGCTGAGCAGCCCCAGCAGGGACGTGGGTGCATGGGGACAGCAGGGTGCCGAGGGGCGCAGTGGGGTGACATGGGGGTCCCAGTGGCGATGTGGGGTTACCAGAGGGGATGGGGGGGTCCCGTACCTGACATGCTGCTCTTCACCAAACATTG
Source organism: Numida meleagris (assembly GCF_002078875.1). Taxonomy (NCBI): domain Eukaryota; kingdom Metazoa; phylum Chordata; class Aves; order Galliformes; family Numididae; genus Numida; species Numida meleagris. Next base: position 3,832,053 of record NC_034434.1, on the reverse strand, counting down.
GCTGCTCTTTCTTTTGCGCTTGCCATCCAGCCACCTGGGGGGGGGGGCACAGCGTGACTCGGGGTCCCCACACCCTCCCTGCACCCCACCCCTGCATCCCACCCCTGGGGGATCCCAGGGGGCTGACGCCACACGTGGAGACCACGACACGGCCCCGTGGGTGACGTGGGGACGCCAGGGAACCCCAATGTGGGACACGGCATTGCCTTAAGGGGGGGGGCTGTGGATGGGTGGGTGGGGGAAGTGAGTGGGGGAGGGGCAGGGAAGGGTGGGGGAGGGGCTCTCATTTACAGTCAAAGACAAAATGTCCTTTTGGCTCACGGGGAAGTGACATCAGCGGGCGCAGCCAATAGGCGGCGGCGGGGGTCTGCGCCTCAACCCCCCCCCCGGAACCGCGCATGGGCAGAGGGGGAACCCAGCGCCACGGGGATGGAACCCAGCGGGGGGGGGGAACGGCACCCAGGTGTGCCCCGGTGCCCCCGAATGGGGCAGCAGGGCTGTGTGCTGTGGGGGGGGGCAAGCGCCAGCCCAAGGTGACCCCAGGCCTGGCCCCCCCCAGGGCACGTGAGCCGCCGCCGCGCTCCCAAAATAGCCCTGGGTGCTGGCAGGGCCGGTGGGGGGCCCAGGCTGGGGGGGCCCGGGTGGGGGGGAGCTGAGGATGGGCGTGCATGGGGTGTGGGCACGTGTGGGGGGACACGGGATGATTGGGGGGGGGCACAGGGGACGTGGGGGTCCTGGGGGAGTGGGCGATGTATGGGGATGCAGGGGACAGGGGGACGCAGGGGGCTGCAGGGACACTGTGGGTGCACGGGGACGACACGCGGGGACACGCGGGGACGCAGGCAAGGGGGTGTGCGGGGACACGGAGCACACGGGGGACACATGGGGGGCGGTGCCGCACACCATGGGGACACGCCGGGGGGGCACGGCCCAGCGGGGTCTCACCGGGTGTCCTCTGGCTCCGACAGCGGGTCCAGGGTGCTGGGCTTCTGTTCCATTCACCGCAATTCCATCAAGGAGCGCCCAGCACCGGCCGAGTGGGCTCCGCCACCGGTGCCACGCGCGGGGGGGCCACGGCGGGAGGGGGCTACGACGCGCGCCCCATGGCGCCCACCTCAGTGCTGGGCTCCCTGCAGCATCCCGGGGGGGGCCTGCACAGACAGAGCGCGCTGAGCCCACGTGGGGCCCGCGACGGCGTGCAGGGTGCAGAGCGCGTGGGGCTGGGTGGAGAGTGTGGGGCGTGCAAGGCTGCGTGGAGCGTGCAAGCAGCGTGCGACGGTGTGCAGGGCGGGGTGGGAGAGCACTGGGCGTGCAGCGGTGTGCAGAGTGCACGGCCGTGGGAATGCGTGGCAGCGTGCAACGGTGTGCAATGGTGGGCAGAGCGCGCAGCACGGGCAAGGCTGCGTGGAGCACGCAATGGCGAGCAAGTGTGCACGGTGCAGGGCGCGTGAGGCCGGGTGGGGTGCACGGGGTGTGCAAGGCTGCGTGCAACAGCGTGCAATGGTGTGCAGAGCGTGTGGGGCCGGGTGGGAGCGCAAGGGACGTGCAAGAACACGTGGAGCGAGCAGGGGCTTGCAGGGTGCGGGGCGTGCAGGGCTGGGTGGGAGCGCAGGGGTGTGCAAGAGCACGCAGGAGCACGCAGGGCTGTGCACACAGAGCACGGGGTGGGGAGGAGCGTGCAGGGTGTGCGAGCGCGTGCACAAGTGTGCAGCACTGCGTGCAGGAGTACGCACAACGTGTCCGTGCAAGAACACAGCACTGGGTGCAGGTGTGCGCACGGGGAGCGCTGGGGGGGCCGCTGGGGCCTCCTCTGAGCTCCGAGTGGGTGTAGTAGGGGGGACTTACAGGGGTGGGGGGCGCTGGGGGGCACCAGGGGGCTGCCGGGCACTGCTTCCTCCACGAGAACTCCTGCTGCAAAGAGATAGCACCGTGGGGCCGGG
>NC_034434.1:3826104-3829218 GCF_002078875.1 Numida meleagris | reverse complement strand
AGGGCCCCGACCCGCCGGGTGCGCGCAGCGCTGCCCCCGACCCATCGCCCTCTGCCTCCGCTTCCCCTCCGGGCGGCGGGCGGAGAGGTCACGGCCGCGCGGAGCGCTCGGCGCTCGGTGCCGCCCAGTGCCCCCGTGACCCCCCCCGTGACGGTGCTCGGTGGCACCCAGCGCCCGGGTGAGGCCGCCCGCGCTCGAGGAATCGCCGAGAGACAGACAGACACAGACAGACAGACAGCAGGCAGACGGAAGGACGGACGGACGGACGGGAGGCGGCTCCCGCGGGACACGTGCACCGAACGCGTCGGGTCTCAGCCCCACGGCAGCGCCGCGCCCCCACCCCGCGGGGCTCGATGCGGGGCTGGGGAGGGGGGGGAGGCACGGCGGCGCAGCCCTGGGCGCAGCGCCCGAAGGTGGGGGCCCCCACCCGCGCCCCTCGGCCCAGCCCCACACACCTGGGGCGAGTTTCTGCTGAGTCGGGCGGTTGCACGCGCTGCAAAACAACTGGGGGCAAAGTCCGGGCGTGAGGCGGCACAGGGAGCGCGGCCCCCCCGGCACCCCCTGCCCATGGCACCGTGGTGGCCACGGACCCCCTGTGCGGGGACAGCCCTCACCGTGACCACGTCACCGCCACCCGCGCACAGGACGCCGCGCAGGGCCCCACCGGTGTCCCCATCCCTGGCACAGATGGGCGCGGGGGTCCCGCTGCCCCCTCCCCCTGGCCAGCTGCTATCTGGGTCAGGGAGGTGAGGGCCTAAGCGCTTTAGCCGGGTGCCAATTAGTGTGATTAGCACGGCGGGGGGCAGGGCGCCGGGCAGACGGCGGTGGGCACCGCAGCCACATCCCATTGCACGGGCACCGGCACGGTGACACGGCCCTGCTCGCGGTGACACCGTGCCACACGCCACAGTGCCGTGCCAGGCAAACCTGGCGGCAGCGTCAGGCAGGACCGAGCCACAGCAAACAGCAGGACCAACACACGCCAGCGTCCACGTGCACGGCTGCGCCCGGTGCCACACGCGTGTCCCTGCCCGGTGCCACCCCGTCACCGCGGGCGCTCGGTGGCGGTGCCGCGTGCCGGCAGGCTGCAGGAATCCCCAGCACGCGCAGCAGCTGGGCAGCCCCGAGTGGGGGATGTCATGGGGCTGACATCAGGGGCACCCGGGACCCACTGCTGCATCTCCCCCCCAAGGCCTGGGGTCAGGGCCGGGCTGTGGGATGGGATGGGGCAGCTGAGCACAGCAGCAGGGGCCCTGCAGCCAAAGCAGAGCGAGGACGGGTGGCCCTGGGGACACTGACCCGCCTGCAGCATCCTCGCACCTCCAGCGCGCCCTGCACAGGATGGAGGTCACGGCCACAAAGCCCATGGCGGCCCAGCCCGGCTCTACCCTGTGTGCATGCACCCCCCCCCGTGCCTCAGTTTCCCCATCCTGGCAGTGCCACGCACTGGGGTCCACTCAGCGGTGCCAGGCTGAGCCCCACGCAGAGCAGCACCGCACCAGGAGCACCGCGCCTGCACGATGCCCAGTGGTGACCGCGGCCACGTGGGATGTGATGGGTGCCACGGCCTCAGCCCACGAGATGGCTGCGGGCCCCCAGCACCGTGGGTGCCCCCGTCCCCAGGGCCGAGCCCCGCGCGTGCCGGGACGCCGGGAGCTATTCTCAGCGCCGCGGGGCGGGAGCTTGGCACGGGGCTTGGGACGTTGCTAAATCGGGGAGAGCAGCGGGGGCTCCGGTTCGTGTGAGCCAGGAGGGGACGAACCGCGGGGTCCTGGGTTGGGGGACAGCGCCAGCACTGTGCCATGAGGCACATGGGGTCAGCACCGCCGGGGGGTGCGGGACACAGCGGGGGGGTTGGCATGGGGAGGGGACGGTCCTGCAGTGTCCCCAATGCCAAGGGCTGGGGGTGACACTGAACCGTAGCCGGGGACACCAAACCATACGCAGTGACACCAAACTGACCCAGTGACACCCAAACCAAACCCAGTGACACCGAACCATGCCCCGTGACACCAAACGGTGCCCAGCGATGCCCACACTGAACCTGGTGACACCAAACCAGAGCCGGTGACACCGACTTGTACCTGGTGACACCCGAACTGCGCCCGGTGATGCTCAGACTGCACACGCTGCTGCCCACATGGAGCCTGGCGATGCACACGAGGGTCCCCCTGTCACTGTGCCGCTGACCCCGGTGCAACCGCCGTGCCCCCGTCCGCCCGTCCCCGCTCTGTGCCTTTGGGGTGCACGTGCGGGTGGGGGCACGGAGGGGTCCCGGGCTCCGTCCCGTCCGTCCGCACTGCTCCGGGCTTTGCCGGCGGCCGCCCCTCCTCTCCTCTCCTTACCCCGGGACAGTGCGTGGCGGGGAGGGGGCGGCTTCCTGGTGCCGGGCCCCCCCCAGGAAGGGCCGGGGCCGTGCGCCCGCCGCCACGCAGCACCCAGCGCCTGTAGGGCCGGGGGGAGGGGGCACGGAGCCCTCCCTGATGTGCAGCGGGCGAACGGGGGGTGCGGGGTTGCGGTGCTACGGGGGGGGACCCGCCAGCACAGCGCACCCCACGCACAGCGCTGCGGGGAGGGGCTGCGCGCTTTGCCCCCCCTCCCAGCACCGCGCACACCGCCCCCCGGGACTCCCCCCACCGCAGCGCAGCGCACGGGGCGGGGGCTCAGCTCCGGAGCGCACACCCCCCCCCCCTCTCCGCTCAAGACCCCCGGGGAGGGGAGGGTTGGCCCCGCGCTGCGTTCCCCGAACGGGTTCCGCCGGGGCTGCGTCGCCTCCACCCCGCTCCGAGCCCCGCACCGGGGTCACGCGGGGTGAGCGCGGCCGTGTCCCCCCCCCCGGCGCTCGGTCACGGCGGTGTCACCCCGCGCACACGGCTGAAGGTCGGGGGACGCCGCGCGGGGTGACCTTGGTCCGTGCCTCAGTTTCCCCAGCGCTGCCCGCAGCACCGCGCTCCTCCCCGAGGCCCGGGGTGGGGGGGAAGGGTGGGGGCACGAAGCGGCTCGGCCCCCCACCCCCCGGTGCGGGAGCGGTGTGCGCGGGGCCGGGCCCGGGGAGGGCAGCCCCCGCCACGCCCCTCCCCGCAACCCCGACCGTGGTGTTTCGGAGCACCCCCC
>NC_034434.1:3804380-3825134 GCF_002078875.1 Numida meleagris | reverse complement strand
CGCTCCCTGCAGCCCCGCCGCGCCTCTGCGCGCTCCTTGCGCGCTCCTTGCGCCTTCCCTGCGCGCTGCCCGTGCGCTCCCCGCCCCGCTGCTCCCCAGGACCCCCGAGGGATGAGGGTGGTCCGTGGGGCGCCCGCGGGAGACGGGGAGCACAGTGAAAGGGCAGCGGGTGAGGGGACGGGGATCGAGGGGGACGGGTACGGTGCCCGTGGGGCGCTGGTGCCGCGCAGAGGTCGGGGCGCTGCGGGAGGGGAGGTCACGGCGGTGCCCGTGGGGAGCGGTGACAGCGAGTGGGGGCAGCGCGCGAGTGGGGCCGGGGATGGTGCCCACCCGGGCTGGGGGCGGCGATGAAGGACGGCTGCGGAGCGAGGCCCCGCGATGGCGCCGTGCTGGGACGGGGACGGCGGCCACCGGGAGCCGGGGACGGCCAACGGCGGCGGATGGCGCCCGTGGGGACGCAGCGACAGTGCCGGCGGGGGGGGTGGAAGCGCTGCCCAGGACTGGTGCGGGAGCAGCACCCGCTGTGCCCCCCCACTTCAGACCCCGCCGTGTCCCCCGAGCAGATCCGGTCCTGCCCCACGGCACGGCAGGGGAGCGCTGGGGCCGGGGGGCTGCGGGCAGGCCGTGGGGCCGGGAGTGGCCACATGCACTCGCGACCTGCGGGGGTCACTGGGGACGGCGCCGGGGGATCCCAACGCGCAGCCCTCGACCCTCCCGTCCCACCCCAGCTCCTTCCCAGCAGCCCCTGCGCTCAGCCCCCACCCCCTCCCGGACTACATTTCCCATAGTGCTCAGGTTTAAAGGGCCGCTGTCATGGCGGGGTGTCCCCACGCCCCCAACGCAGAGGGTCCCCAGAATTTGGGGGCACCCAGGGGATGAGAACACCCGTGGGGCAGGGACAACCAAGCCCACTGCAGCCCCCGGGAGTTGCGACTACTAGGGGGGGATGGCTCTCGAGCCACACTGGTATCTAAAGGATGGGGACGTGGAGCAGGCAGTGGCACCCAGCGTACGGCAGTACCCGGGGTGGCACCCATGGCATGGTGATACCCAAAGGATGGCGGTGCCTGGGGGTGGGGTCCCTGTGGCACAGCCACAAACGGGTCCTCCCATTCCCACCCCAGCACTGGTCCCCGTGCTGCTGCCCTGCTCCGTCCCTATAGCCCCAGGGTCCCCATAGCTCCGTGTCCCTCTGATCCCCATGGTCCCCAGCGCCCTATGTCCTCTCTCCCACGGCCACCCCAGTCCCCATGGCTCTGTGTCCCCACTCAGTCCCCATGGTCCCCATGACCTCGTGTCTCCCCTGGTTCCCATGCCCCCCCTGCCCCTACCCTGCCCCCCCCTCTCCCTGCAGCCCCTGGGCTGCCAGCGTGGCAGGGAGGGGTGTGGGTGCCCCCAGCCCTGCTGCGCTGTGCCGTACACTTTATCCTCAGCAAACACAGCGCACCCACAGCCCCCCCCCCCCGCACTGCCGTCTGTCTGCGATAAGGCCAGGGCCGAGCTGAGCCACTGCCCCCCACCCGCGTCCCTGGGGGAGTGGCAGGGAAACTGAGGCAGGGCTGGGGCCGCCTGCGTCCCCCCCATGGGGTGTGCCTGGCTCTGTCCATCCTCGTCCCTTGTCTCTGCACCACCCCCATGTGGGGCGAGGACCCTGTGGGATCTGGGGGGACCAGAACCAGCCCAACCCTGCAGGCCCTGGCTGCCCTGGCCTGGGGGTGACATTGGGCCTTGTGTCCCCATGGGGGTGTCCCCACGACACTTTGCAACCCATCAAACAGCATCATGGGGGGGAGGGGAGCAGCACAGGGGTCAGGGTGGTGGGATCACCTCCCCCTCAGTGCCCCCCCCCCAGCCTGCTGGGAACGGCCCCAGCCCCTTCCGGCCCCCCCGGCTGCAGGCAGCTGTGCACGGCGCCTTGCCAAACGCTGAGCTGGGCCCAGGCCCCGGCGCCTTCCCCAGTACAGGAGGGGCTGGGCCACCCCCCAGCCCCACACTCAGAGCATTGCATGGTGGGGGGGGGGGAATCCCTCTGGGGGGGTCATTTATTTTGGGGGGGTCTCAGCGTGCCTCCCGCTCCCACGAGGCGTACAACCCCGCGAGGCCTACACTGCTGGTTGGCCCCCCACCACCGCGGCCCACAGTGTCCGGTTCCCCCTCGGCAGCTGTGGGACCCCCCCCCAGCCCCGTGCCCGGCACAGGAAATCCGTCCTCATGAATAGGGCCCCCCCGGCCCCGCGGGCCCCTCGCCGGCTGGGCCACAGCTCACCCGCTAATCCCGGCTGCGGCCATGGGGGATTTGCAGCCGCCCGCATGCCCCGGCCCCATGAATGATTAACACGGGAATTAAGGGGCCGCGGAGACCCCCGAGCACAGCGGGGGGGCCCGGGGGGCTGCAGGGGGGCCTGGGCTGCCCTAGGGCAGGAGGTGCCACGGGGCATGGCCCTGGGGGGGACTTTGTGCACTGCTGAGATTCGGGGCTGTGTGGCAGCGGATTGGAGGTGCTGCCCCCCGCAGTGTGCAGCCCCCCGCCCCCGCCCGCTCCCCATCTGTTGGTTGCCATGGCAATGGGTGGCGGGAATCCTACTGGGATTTTGCCTGCATATCCGTGAGCCCACATGCGTGTGCATGCACGTACACACGTGTGCATCTGTGCACAAGCACACGCCTAGGGACATGTACGTACATCTGTCTGCATGCACACCTGCATGTGGGTGCACAGCCATTTTTGTACATCCATACCTGCACACACCTTTGTTTGCATGCCCTGTGTGTGCACACTCACACATTTGCATGCCATGCTTGCACACCCACAAGCTTGCACATTTGCAAGGTCATTTGCTCAGGTTCTGCGCACCTTCATGTTTGCATACTCTTGTATTTTCACGCCATGTATGTGCACCCACATGCATTTGCATGCAGTGCTTGAAAACGCAAGCGTCTATGTTTGCAATTTCATTTGCCCAGACTGTTTGCACACCTCCATGTTTGCACACCCCTGTGTTTGCAGCTCCACGCATTTGCACACAATGTTTGCTCACTGTGAGTTTCCACGTTTGCCACGCATTTCGCACAAACTCATTTTGCACACCTCCGCATTTGCACACCCCACGCATTTCTTCGCACCCCCCCACCCATCCCCCCCGTGAACTACATCTCCCAGCAAGCCCCGCGCCGCCCCGCCGTCCAATCAGCGCTCGGCTTACTGGCAGGCGCTAACATGGCGGTGCCCAGGCGCTGAGGGAGCGGAGCCGGCGGGTGAGGAGAGCTGCGGACGAGGCCTAGGGGCCGGGAGCGGAGCCGAGAGGATGGGGATCGATTTCTCGGCGCCGGCCCTTGCTGCGGTGCCTTGAGACCCGGCCCTGAGGCCTCTCCGTTCCTACAGAGCGCAGCCATGAAGGTGGTGAACCTGAAGCAGGCCATCCTGCAGGCCTGGAAGGAGCGCTGGAGCGACTACCAATGGGCCATCAACATGAAGCGCTTCTTCCCCCGCGGAGCCACCTGGGACATCCTCAACCTGGCAGGTCCGGGGGGCGTGGGGGGGCCGCGGCCTCCGGGGCGTGCCTTGGTGTTGTGCCTCAGTTGCCCCCAAGGACACCATCAGCCCCACGGATGTGTATGGACCAGGGGTGGGACGCCCACCCTCACGGATGTGCATAGGCCTGGGGGTGGGACGCCCACCCCTTACAGGTGTGTATGGCCTGGGGGTGGGAGCCCTGCTCCAATCCCCCAGGATTGCTTCCTGCTCCCATTTATGAGCGTTTCAAGGCTATTTGTCACCAACTCAGCCAAGCGCTGTACCCTCCGCGTTACGTGGTTTAAAGATTTGCCAGCTTTTATACCAATTATAGAAACACGCTGCTAGGTTTTGGATTTTTTTTTTTCCTGTGCAGGCAGCATGTGTTTGCAAGCCCAGGATAAACAAACACAAAGCGCTGCTGGAAGCTTGCACTGAGGCGTTTAAAGGGAAAAAGCACCTCTGTGCTTCTCACCTCTGTGCTCGCTCCGTAGTGGCCTTTCCCACCCCTTTTGTCCTACCAGTATAATTTTTAGCAGATTCTGCCTCACAATGCTGAATGTACAGTTTCTGTAGCGCTGGGTTTCTCCCGGTTGCCTCGTAGTGCATCCACCAGGGAAGGGCTCATCAGCCCAGGGCTCAGATTGGTGAGGACGGAGCCGGGTCCCTTTGCTGGAGGATGCAGGGCAGGTGGTGGGCACACAGGTGGCTGTCACATCCGGAACACTTCTCCAAGCCATCCCCCCAGCTCATCCTCCCCCCTGCTCGTGCCTTTCGGATTTCAACCACAAAGGAGGAAAACCTGGCACGAGCCGCCCAGATCACGGCACTGCCCAGCAAATCGATGCTGACATGCCTGCAGTGGGTAACAGCATGTGGCTGGCTCGTGTTGATGCTCCCTGATTAGATGGGGAGGGGAAGGCTGCCGTCAGCCTTCTGTCCTCGCGCTGAGATGCGTTTGGCCGCAGTCGCAGCCTTCTGCCAGGATCCGAGGTGTCTCCCGCAGCCGGGATCTGCCGACGGCTGCCACTCCGTGCTGGCTGCAGGGAGCTGGCCTGCCCCTCTTGCATCTGGGTGCCCTGACCTACTTACAGCCCGTGCCACAGCCCAGGGCCTGCTTTTGAGAGGTGGTTCCTGCACTCTGCCGTAGTTCAAATGGTCAATTAAAAGCTTGACTGAGCAGATAGGGCGGGCAGAGCCCCTCCAGCCTCCCTGGCTGGCTGCCAGCAGCAGGGAGTGCCAGACGCACAGGAACCGTCCTGGCCGAGAGCAGCCGTGTGCCCGCAGTCCAGCCCCAGGTACCGGAGCAGAAATCGCATGGTGGTGGATGCTGGAGCCTCCTGGGCAGGAGGTGGGAGGAAGGGGAGGGTGTTTGGAGAGCAGCAGGTGCTGTTTTGGGCTCAGGGCAGAGGTGAGTGAGCAGGAGGCTGCTGGTACTGCCTGAATTGTTTGCGACCTTTTGCTGTTGAGTAGAAAGTTCGTGGATTGGGTTAATTTCAGGGAAGCATTGTGGAGAGCTGTTGCACTTGGCACATTGTCTTTGCCATCTTTCCTGCGGGTGAGAGCAGAAACAAGGTCGCTGCATGTCCCCACGCTGTGTGCTGCCTGCCACAGGTCCCTCTCTTTGCTTGCAGAAGCTCTGCTCGAGCAGGCGATGATCGGGCCGTCACCGAACCCACTCATCTTGTCCTACCTGAAATACGCTATCAGCTCCCAGGTAATCGCTCTCCCCGCACAGTGCCTCACATTGCAGCGCTGCTGGGTGTCGCCTCGCGGCCCCACTTAACAAGCAAAGAACCCAGGATGCAGAGCTGGTGGCGGGCAGACACCCCAATGTCTGCACCTTGCAGGCGTTGTGCTTGGCTCAGACAGGGTGGGGGGCTCAGCGTGAGCCCAGGGTGGGGCTGTTTCTGTAAATAGCCTCTGCCTGCTGCATGCCAGGTGGAAATCCTCATCCTCCGACAGCCTCTGCACTGGCTGGGAGCTCTGTGCCTCCTTACTGCAGCATTTAATGCCGTCTAAAGTTTGCGCGAAACAAATCAGCGGTCACCTAAAAATGTCTGTTTGGATTTGTGCCGGGTCAGCGCCCCAGCTGCGGTGACAGGCAGCGGGGCCGTGCCCTGACCTCGCTGCTCCTCAGCCATGAGCGCTGCGCTCGCAGGCAGCACCCACCAGCGTGCTGCTTTTCCAACGCCATTGTTTTGGTTTTCTGTTTTGCTCACAGATGGTGTCTTATTCCACGGTGCTGACGGCCATCAGCAAGGTACGGCTCTGACAGCTGCTGGCAGAGGCTTTTCTCTTTACCTGCGATCCGTGTATCCATTTCCCATCCCGCAACTCCCACCAAATATAGGTCAAGTGTAAAATGACATCCTGTGCTGAGTCAGCAGTGGGCAGACAGCATGGAGCAGGGCACAAGCCTGCTGGGGACAGCCCACCGGCAGCTCCCACTCTGCTCTGGGCACGGTCCCGCGTGCTGCAGGCGTGGAAACTGCATCCCTGCATCCTGTGGGGCTTGGCAGGCTCCTGCTCTGCCTCCCCCCACGCTGCCAGCACTGGGAGCTGTGCCGTGAGCACACCGGGGAGCCCCTCGGTAGGGTCATCCCCTCAGTGGAGCGGCAGAGCCAGCGTAGGGCCGTGCTCGGTGTCACTGCCCATTGTGGTGAGGCCGACGGAGAAGCACTGACCTTGACAGCCGTGGTTTCCTCCTTCAGAGCAGCGTGGGCTCGGCGCAGGCCCGCAGGCCAGCTCCGGCTCAGTGGGGCGGCCCCATCTGCTCTGCCGAGCAGGCGGCAGCGGCGCTGCTGCTGTCCCCGTGGCCAGTCGAGCTGTCAATGCTCGCTGCCAGCCCCACCGAGCTGGAGGTGGGGACGTGGGCTGGCGCCAAGCTGCCGTTGTGTCGACGAGGCCCATGGGGAGCGGGGGGGCTGCAAATGGAGCTGCAGCCCCCGCTGCGTCTCGTGGAGGCTGCTCAGAAATGTGGCCTCAGCCCCACTGCCGTGGCCCCATTGCTTTCTGCTAGTCCAGGAGGGCGCGACCCGGCTGAGGGACAGCCCTGACCCAGTTCCCAGTTTGTCTGACTGCTGGGCGGCTGCCGGGGCGAGTGCCCCACAGTTGTTTTTTGGGGCCGCCGGAGCCTGGCACCCCCTGTTTGAAATCCCTCCTTGTTTTGTGGTAGTTCGATGACTTCTCCCGGGACCTGTGTGTGCAGTCGCTGCTGGAGATCATGGACATGTTCTGCGACCGCCTCAGGTACGACACGGCCCTTCCGTAGCCTGCAGCTCCCGCAGGGTCTGGCACCCACCCCATTGCGGGGTCCCTGCTCTGGCAGAGGGAGGCCAGTTCCCACCCCAGCTCTCCTCCTGAGCTGTTCTGGGCTGGGATGTCAGCATGGGCGGAGCTGAAGGAGCCCAGAACCCCACTGGCTCTGTGGGAAGCTGTGAGAACCCCACCTATTTTGGGCTGCGACCTTCTCCACAATACACCTGCCCAGCTCGGGTTGGTGTCAGCCCCGCAACCTGAGGGTTTCTGTCCCCTCTATGTTTTATTTCTCTTGTGTGGCCTCTGCGGCTTCCTAGGGCCCTGGCTCTGCATCCCTGGCTGCCAGCGCTCGTGGTTCTGCCTGCGCTGCCCCAGGCGCTCCATGCAGCTGCCTTGTTTTGCTCTGTGCTCTTCCGCTGGTGTTGCAGGACCCAGGGGAGACAATTCAGGCCACAAAAACTTTTATAGAAAGCTGAGAAATCTTCCTGTTAACCCCTGACAGCCTCTGCTGGGAGGCTGCTGCAGAGAGGCATGCGGTGTGGGTGAATGGGAGGATAAGCAGGGCTAAAGGTAGCAGCTCTTCAATTACACGGAGCGAGGCAGCAGCAATGAATGTGCATCAGTTGCAGATGTTGACAAGGAGCTGTTGCTGGCCAACTGCAGAGCTGGCGACTTAATCCAGTTCCTGCCTGATCTGATCCTCCGCTTAATTTGATCAAAACTTCTGGCCCCGATGATTTGTGCATCAGGAGGGGAAAGCGTTCACCTCTTGGAACACATTGATCAGTGCTGAGCCTTTCTTAGCAAGATAATTTGATTAGAGGCTTGGAAAGTTTCCCTGTAGTTGCGTGGCCAGAGAGGAGTCTGCACTGGGTACACTTGATTTCCCCTGGCACAGCAGGGATGCTTGTGTGCTGGGGGCTGTGACAGAGGAGCCGGGAACCGAGCACAGTGGGCTGGGCGTGTGGGATGTAGTCTGGTTGTCCAGGCTGCCCCACTGCTGTGTTTCTGTCTCTCTGGGGTGTAGCTCAGCCCAGGATGAGCACAGTTGCGTTTCTCTCCCCTTGCAGCTGCCACGGCAGAGCAGAGGAGTGCATCGGTTTGTGCCGGGCACTGATGAGTGCCCTTAACTGGCTCCTGCGCTGCGCGGCCTTCTATGCCGAGAAGGTGAAGGAGATGCTGGAGCAGGTGGCAGCGGAGAGCCAGCTGAAGATGTGTCTGGAGCGGCTGGAGAAAATGCTTGGCAGCACCAAGAACCGTGCCCTGATCCACATCGCCCAGCTGGAGGAGACATGTACGTCGCTGCCTGGGCCTAGTGGCCACGCTCTGCCCCTGGCTGCTGCTAGGGCTCCTTCTGGTCGCAGCTGGCCTTGGGGAGGTGTCATTGCCACCTTCCCTTCCCCCTGCCCAGCTCCTGCCGCATTGTCCCTGCAGCTCCAAGCCCATCCATCTTCCAGCCCTGTTGCTGTAACCGTCTCCTCCTTGGCTCCGTGCCACCCTCTGCCCCCTCCCCTCCACGCTGCCCTTGGAAGAGGAACAGAATTAATGTGAAGGCTGTGTGAGCTGTTCCCGGGTGTGTGGCGGGTCCTGCACTCCACCAGCCTTCCTGGCACGGCCCTGAGCCTCCCCTTGGTCCCCTGGCCAAGAGGCTGTGCCAGGGAGCTGCTGGCTGGCATGCAGATACTCAGCTTGGGTTTGCAGAGGTGCTCTGACTCCTGCTCATCAGGGAGCCCCAGACTCAGCAGCCCCTCTGCTTTGCCATGGGCATTAGAGCCAGCCTGCTGGCTTCTCATCCTGTCACTGTCCCGCTCCACTGAACGCCTGCCCTCCCTCCCCAGCCTCCTGGAACGCTGTGGAGCAATCCCTCCTAAAGCTAGAGGAGAGTCTGAACAGCCTCAGCAACTCCACGCTGCGAAGCCAGGCTGATGACTGCATCTCCCTCATCAAGAGGTAGCTGCTGGCACAGGTTCAGAGGGTGAAATGGATCTGAGCCCTCCTTGGGAAGCCTGAGATCCTCCTTCCTCACTGGCTCCCTGCTTTCCTCTCCCTTCTCAGCTCAGACTCCTGTGCTGACAGTGGGCTGGGGCCAGCAAGAAGTTGTGAAATAAGGGACGGGTCAGGGACAGCAGCTACCTGCTGCAAAGGACTCTTACTGGGTGTCTTGGGCCCCTCGCCATCCCTCAGCTGCTCCAGGGTGTGTGCCTGGGTCCTGGGCTGAGGTTCTAGGACTTGGCTGTGCTCAAGGGCAGTGGATGATCCCTCCCTACAAGCTGTCGTACCCCAGAGAGATGAGGGAGACCCCAGAGGTTGGGTTTGGCTGGGAACAGAGAGTGGGACGGAGGGAGCAAGGATCATCCCTGCAAGACTCCAGTGACCTGGTGCTGTTGTCTCTCCTCCAGCATCCCCACCATGCTATCTGTTCGCTCTGAGCAGCTGAACAAGACCGGCTTCCCCACTGTGCATGCTGTGGTGCTACTGGAGGGGACCATGAACCTCACAGGGGAGATCCAGCCGCTGGTGGAGCAGCTGATGATGGTGAAGAGGATGCAGGTACAAAAGTGGCATCCTCTCATCCTGCTCAGGTTGACTAGGGGCATGTGGCACCAGGGCCTTGCCGCAGCTCTGTGCTGTGCACCTCTCTGTGCCGGGAGGGCTGATCCTTGTTTGGGGATACGGGCAAAGCCTCAGGCAGTAGCATGAGCCCTTCAGCGGCTTTGCAGGGAGGTCAGGGCTTGGTCGAGGGAGCTGCTTTGTTGTTGGGTCCTGGAGGGTCCTGTCTGTGTGCCCTGCAGCGCATCCCCTCCCCACTCTTCATGCTGGAGATCTGGAAGGCGTGTTTCGTGGGCCTCATCGAGTCCCCAGAGGGCACAGAGGAGCTGAAGTGGACAGCCTTTACCTTCCTGAAGGTAGGCCCTAGCTCCACAGCGAGCATAACACTCTGAGCCCTGCACCTTGCCTGTGCATCTGGCCCCTGCTGAGCACCAAAGTGTGGCAGAGCAGTAACAGAATCACAGAATGACTTGAGTCAGAAGGGTCCTCAAAGATCATCTCGTTCCAGTTAGTCCTCCTGTCCTATAGTGTGCCCCTCAAGTTCCCCGCTCATCCTGTCTGGACAGCGTGCAAGATGGCTGAGCCTGCAGACAGCCTTCCTGCAACACACTTTGCTGTCTGGGGCATCTTTTCAGGCCAGCCCCACTTTGTTTTGCTTTCCTAGGAAGTTGTGGGGGAAATCGTGGCCTTTGAAGGATGCCAAAGCAGCCTCTGGGCTGGCACTCCCACAGCTCGGTGATGGGGAGCCCCCCAGCAGTCTGCTTTGCCTCTTGTCTTTGTGCCAGACAAAAGGGATTTATGTGTAATTTCAGGCCTGACATGTGCTCTGGCCTATGCTGGGATCCACAGCCATAGCCCCCTGCCTGCTCCATGCCCTGCTGCTCCTTGTGATGGTGGAAGGGCTCTGCAGAGGGGAGCTGGGAGGATGGTCCCCAGGGTGCAAAGGCTGCTCCAGAAATCCTTCCGCTGGGCTGGGAGAGCAGCTGCTCCTTGCAGGCGGGTTTTGCTCGAGCTCCTGCTGCCTGTGCTGCCAGGAGGTGCTGAGAGCAGCAGTGGGTCTGCCTCTCAGTCATATCTGTGTGTGCCCCGTGTCTTTCAGATCCCTCAGGTCCTGGTTGAACTCAAGAACTATCCCCATGGGGACAAGGTGAGTCGCAAGGGCTGTGGTTTGGAGCAGTTTGCAGCATTGTGTGTGCAAGTGGACTGTGCTTGTTGCGATGGTGCTGGTTCCGGGCCAGAGCTGTGTGAGGGTGGCTGGGTTAGGAGGCAGTCTGCATGCTGACAGCCTTCCTCTGTCGGGGAGGTGGTGTGGGAGGGACAGGTGGACTCATGTCGGTGGTGCTCCGAGCTGAGCACTCGCCTTTGTGCATGGCAGGATTTCACTGAAGACGTGAACTGTGCCTTCGAGTTCCTGCTGAAGCTGACCCCTCTGCTTGACAAAGCGGATCAACGATGCAAGTGAGTGCTCGTGTGCCCAGGACTCACCTGCAGCACCGTGAGCCTGAGGCTGGTCTGTGCCCTGCTGCCCCTGCATCTCTGCAGGGAGCTGCACTACTGGGGCAGCTGTGTGCAAAGCTTTTTCTGGTATGAAGGAAAGCACTGATTTCTGATCTGGTTCCTTCTTCCTGAGGCGCTGGCACTGCCAAATGAGCAAGGCAGTGAGTGTCTGACAGCTGATCCGTATGTTGGTGATGCTTTGTGATGTCTGGAGCTGCTTCTGGCCCTGCATCCTCCTCAGAGTGGGGGAACAGAGGCAGACACACGGCTTAGGAGTCCTGACTGCTTGAGTTCCAGCCTGCAAATGGTTGCATGGCTCTGTGCTGGTCTTTAGGGGAGAGGTCTGCAACCGCTGCTCAGACAGCAGGAAGGCTGTCCTGGGGCTAATGCTATGCTCTCCCTCTTCCAGCTGCAACTGCATGAGTCTGCTCCTGCAGGAGTGCAGCAAACAGGGGCTGCTCTCGGAAGCCAACATGACCAACCTGACTGACAAACGGTACGGCCCTCGTGAAGCCTGGGGAGCCCAGCAGGGTTGGGGCACCTTGTCTCACTGCCCTCCTGGCAGGGAGCGTGAAGCGGGTGTGGTGCTGCTGGCTGTCCCGCAGCTGGGACATCCTGGCCTGGAGGGATGAGGCTTTGCTTTTAGTGGTGGAGCAGGAGCAGAGCCTGTCCTCTCAGAGGTGGTGCTGAGGGGGTGGCCTTCCCTTGGGGGTGGTGGGGGGCTGTGTCTTGAGGAGGAGAGGGGTAGAGTGACAAAATTCCTACTCAAGACCCTCCCTTTGTGGATCACCAGGAAAGCAGACAGGGAAGATGCTCCGCAGTTGCAATCAGCAGAGAACGCCAACATCCAGCCAAATCCCAGGCTCATCTTGAGGGCTGAGCCGACTGTCACCAACATCCTGAAGGTGAGTACCCTCCTACTACAGAGCTGGGGAGGCCGATCTCCACCCCAGAGCTGGCTTCCAGCATCACTGGGCTCACCAGATTGCTCAGGAGATGCCTTCTCCCACCCTGTGCTGAGGTGGAGGAATTGCTTCCAGCCTTGTTGCAGTCTCTGCTGTGGAGCCCAGGCCTCCCCTCCTCCTTCCCAGGAAGCCGGAGGAGCTGTCAGGCAGCTCGATGCATTGTCAGTGCCAGCAGCCTGAGCCCAGCCTGCTCTGCCCATCCTCCCCAACATGCATCTCCCCCATCCCCAGAGCCTCCTCCTCCCTGTGTCTCTCCTGCTGCCCTGCTGGTGAAGTCGTTTCACTGCCCGTTTTGCTGCCCCAGCACGCTGCAGCTCTCCTTTTGCAGAGCCTGGGACTCCAGGGGTCCCTCCCCTTTCCTCCAAGCCCTGCAGGTCCCTGCAGACAGAGGCCCTGTGGGATGGCTCTGGCAGCTGATCAGCTCTGCTTCTGTGGCTAGAGTTATACTGCTGCTCTGTAACATGCTTTCCCTGTGACTTCTTTCTTTCTTTCTTTCTTTTTTTTATTGTAGACTATGGATGCGGATCACTCCAAATCCCCTGAGGGCCTGCTGGGGGTCTTGGGTCACATGCTGTCTGGGAAGAGCCTGGACCTGCTGCTGGCAGCGGCAGCAGCAACGGGCAAGCTGAAATCCTTTGCTTGGAAGTTCATCAAGTGAGTGTGTCCACCTGGACTACCCTGTCCCCACGTGCTAGTGGGGCTGGGGTGAGCTGGCAGCCTCCCAGCCCTTCCCCTTTCTCCTCCCTGAGCTGCTGTTCCCCCTACACTCAGGGCTGGATCTGCCTCTGGCCTGGGGTCTGTGCAGCACCAACAGGGCTGTGGGGAGGGCTAGGGTCTTGGGGTCTGACCCCCGCAGCATCCCACCCCTTTTGACTCTGTGTGAATGAGGTGCAGCATCCGAATCCAATAGATTTCAGTTGTGTGAGGGCTGAAAGCAGCAGCACAGCCCCAGCTCTGAGGCGCTGCTGTGTGCGTGCCTTTGTTCCCCAGGCGCTTGTGTCCTGGTTAGAGCACACGCACAGCACGCGTGGGGCTGTGTGATGCCCTCCTCGCACGGCAGGGCCTGGGGCAGCGTGAACCACACCGGCCCAGCTGGGAGTGTGGCACCACGTCCAGGCTCTGTGCTGCTGCGGGCAGGGGCAGCTCTGTGCCCGTCTCGGGTTGGAGGAGGGCTGCTTTGTCTGATGATAACGCTTCACTGCAGCTCTCTCTGCCCCCTCTAGGCTGAATGAATTCACGAAGCACATCAGTACAGAAAACTGTAAGTGCGTGCGCATCCGTGCGTGGGGTGGCTCAAGCTGTGCTTCCCTTGCTGCCACGTGCTGGGTTAAGCAGGGGTTGGGCTGAGCTGTGCCAGGCATGGCCAGGTGCCGGCGGGGATCTGGGCTCCTGGGGACCCCCAGTTCTCACCCGTGGCACACATGTGTCCATCCTGAGCTCCCTTCTCCCCTCTTCAGCCCTTGGGGCCCCTTGGGGCTGGCCCTGCCCCAGCTCCTTCCCTGGAAGGGGTGATGTGTCAGCACACAGCCCGAGATAAGGACTCTGACTGCGTTTACGTGTGATTAAACATGTTGAGTGCTCTGACCTTCTGCGGCACTAGGGGAGCCCAGGGTTGAAGTGGGGCTGCCACATAGAGGTCAAAGCCGCTCTGGGAGCTCGAGCTGGGGCAGACGGGGGTGAGGGAGGCACTTGGCACATCCTCTGGAGCCCTCATTCTCACTCAAACACTCGGGCATTAGAGAGGCACCTTGGAGGTGACAGGGACTCGACCCCCAAGCTGACAGGGCTCCTGCCTGACTCCCTGGGCCGAGTTCCCTGAGTTCTGTTTGTCCTTCCCAGCCAAGTCTGCCCCGGTCCGGGCACTTCTCTTCGACATCTCGTTCCTCATGCTGTGCCATGTGGCCCAGACCTACGGCTCGGAGGTAAGCGGCGCCAGGAACGCAGCCATCGGGCTCTGACCTTGTGAGAGCAGCACTGTGTGTGCTGAAGCCTGCCAGCCTCCTCTAGTGGCCATGCTGCTGTCATCGCTGCCTCCTCGCTGTCCCCAGCGCCCACAGCCGCCCCTCCAGCAGCACCCTGCTGTGGGTGGAGTGCCCAGCGTGTTCTGCCTGATGCAAAGTGATGGAGCAGGAGTGGCTGCAGCGTTCCCGGGGACTTTTGTTTGTGTCCCTCTTTTTCATGCTGTGTTATTGTCACTGCCTCACCCTCTCCGGGCTGGTTCTGATCTCCCAGGACTTTTCCCAGCCTTGCCCCTCCAGCATGGCAGTTTGGCTCTGGCTGGTTGGGGACGGCTGGTGGATGTCAGCCCTCCTCTGGCAGATGAGGAACTTGCAGCCCTGCTCAGGAAGAGGCACTTGGGTTACATGAAAATTTTCCACGTTTCAACATCTGCGTGTGTTGGGAGGTAAAACGATACCGAAACACTGCAGACGTGGAGTGGGAGTGAAAAACTTGATTGGGGGGCTGCCCGGGGAGCAGAGAGGGGGAGTCCTGGCTGGCGGCAGCCTGGGGCGGATGTGCCCGGGGCTCTCCAATGAAGTCTCAGCCCAGAGCGACTTTTCCTGACCAGCTGCTGCTGAACAGATGTGCAACACTTTTGTCAAAAATAGCGTCCCTCGGGTGCTGCAGGGCTGAAAGGAGGAAGCAGCATGTGGGATTCCCAGCTTGTGTCCCCCCTGGGAGCCTTTGCAGCTGGCTGCCAGCTGGGCTGCGTGCCCCGGCCCCGTGGAGCCGTGGGGAGCCTGAGAGCAGCTCGGGGGGCGAGTGACCCCATGAGGACTCTGCTGGCCCCTGGCCATGAGCTCCCCAGGGCAGTGATCCCCAGGCAGGGTATGGGGCAGACCCAGGCCGATTCCTTTGCAGGTGATCCTGTCAGAGTCGAGGCCAGCAGACGAGGTGCCCTTCTTTGAGACCTGGATGCTGACCTGCATGCCCGAGGAGGGCAAGATCCTCAACCCCGACCATCCCTGCTTCCGCCCTGACTCCACCAAGGTGGAATCCTTGGTCGCCCTCCTCAACAACTCCTCCGAGATGAAGCTGGTGTAAGAGCTCAGCCCAGCCTGCAGGGCTGGGGAGATGCGGGGAGGGGAGCAGCTCTGAGCGTGTGCCTGACCCCGTCTCTCCCCCGACAGGCAGATGAATTGGCACGAGGTGTGTCTGAGCATCTCGGCTGCCATCCTGGAGATCCTCAATGCCTGGGAGAACAGTGTGCTCACCTTCGAGTCCATCCAGGTGGGTCTGTAGGGCAGAACGGGGGGCCAGCGCTGCTCTGTGCTTTAAGGAGGGGCTCAGTATTGAGCAGGGCAGGCCCCCCCCATCCTCCTGCCCCAGATGCTGCTGCAGCCAATGCAGAGCTCCCTGGCTGCTTGCACATGGAACTAATGTGGCCCCATTAACGCTGCCCTGTTGGTGACTGTGGACTTGGCAGGGGTGCAGAGAAGAGAAGATTTGGAGTGACCCTAGGAGCGGATGCTGGGATGAAGCCTGTGCATCTGCACGTCTGCGCTCACCCACATCTGCTCTCATCTCCTCTAGAAAATCACAGACAACATCAAGGGCAAGGTGTGCAGCATGGCGGTGTGCGCCGTGGCCTGGCTGGTGGCCCACGTCCGCATGCTGGGCTTGGATGAGCGGGAGAAGTCCCTGCAGATGATCCGGCAGCTGGCCACCCCCCTGTACGGCGACAACACGCTGCAGTTCTACAATGAGCGGTGAGCCCCACGCCGGGGGTCTCTTCCCCTCCCTTTGCTGCCCACCGCCTTCCTGACCTGTCTCTCTCTGCCACAGCGTGGTGATCATGAGCTCCATCCTGGAGCACATGTGTGCGGATGTCCTGCAGCAGACGGCCACGCAGATCAAGTTCCCCTCCACGGGCATGGACACCATCCCCTACTGGAACCTGCTCCCCCCCAAGAAACCCATCAAGGAGGTGCTGACGAGCGTGTTCACCAAGGTGCTGGAGAAGGGCTGGGTCGACAGCCGCTCCATCCACATCTTTGACACCCTGCTGCACATGGGAGGCGTCTACTGGTTCTGCAACAACCTGGTCAAGGTACGAGGTGGAGCTGGGAGGTGGCCGCCGCTTCCAGCCCCGGACTGCTGAGTCAAGCCTGGGCTCCGGTGGCAGGGCTGGCTGAGGTGACGGTCCTGGGTGCGAGGGTTGAGCAGGGAAGGTCCTGCCTTGCCCCTCCTCTCCTCAGCTCTGCCCCGTGCCTCACAGGAGCTGCTGAAGGAGACGCGGAAAGAGCACACGCTGCGAGCCGTGGAGCTGCTCTACGCCATCTTCTGCCTGGACATGCAGCAGCTGACGCTGACCCTGCTGGGCCACATCCTGCCCAACCTGCTCACCGACTCCTCCAAGTGGCACACCCTTATGGACCCGCCAGGGAAGGCTCTGGCCAAGTAAGTCCCCGGTCCTGTGGACAACTTGGGGTGGGTGCCTGGGTCCATTTGTGGGGTGGGGAGATGTGCTGAGCTGCGCCCCGTTCCCACCATGGCCCCAGCAAAGCCCTGGCAGGAGCTGTGGGCTCACCCCTCTGCCCTGCTCTGTCTCCAGGCTCTCTGTCTGGTGTGCCCTGAGCTCCTACTCCTTCCACAACAAGGGCCAGGCGTCCGCCAGGCAGAAGAAGAGGCACCGAGAGGACATCGAGGTGCGTCTGGCACGGAGCAGGGTTTGGTTGGAGGCTCTGTGCCCATGAGAGTGGGAGCTGGCTGGGAAGCGGTGGTTGGAGGAGGAGGAGGAGGGAGTCAATGAGGGGGGGTTCCCACCCAGGTTCACTGATCTGTCTGAGGTTTGGTCCCTTGACCTTGGAATACAGGGTTTTCCCTTTGTTTTTCTGGGAAAGGGGGGATCTTAACAAGACGGTCTGTTCAGGGCTAGCCGAGACTGAGTCACTGGGTGAACCGAGAGCGTAGTCCCAGAGCTGTGCAGGGCCTGGGCGGGCGGCTGTCGGCCCCGGGGAGGGGGCTGGGGTCCCCCACAGAGAGAGGCTGGTGGGGCTGAACCCCCCTCTGCCCCCCAGGACTACATCAGCCTGTTCCCTCTGGACGACACTCGGCCCTCCAAGCTCATGCGCCTGCTCAGCTCCAATGAGGAAGACGCCAACATCCTCTCCAGCCCCAGTAAGTGCAGCGGGGGGGGGGCTGCTCCCGGGGACGGCGCCGGCCTGCCTCGCTGCTCCCTCCTGGGTGTGAAACGTGCTTTGGCACAAGAACACTTCCTTCCCAAGCTGGCCAAATGCTCTGGGAGGCGGTGGGGGGGGGGAGCTCCCCGCTCCCCTCTGCGCGGTTACACCTTTCCAAACCCTTGCACCGCTGTCACGTGCGCTGCCTGCCTGCCTGCCAGCCTGGGGCTCAGCAGCAGCATGCGGGCGGTCCCTCTGCTGTCAGGACAGATCTGCAGCAGCACTGGACAAGAACGGGGTATTTTGAAAAGACGTTGAGCATTCAGATGCGTTATGCTGAGTTCCTGTGGAGCTTTTGCTCCAGAAGGTCAAGCTTCTGAATTCTCTGATGAGAACGAGTTAGGAAAGGTGATGAGGTTTCCACCTTCCCTCTTTGACGGTGCCACCTAACCCGGTGCCAACACACGTGAAAGGCTCAGGGAGGTTTTGTCTGAGCCAACCTCTGTGGGACTGGAGATGTCCTCAGCCCAGCAAGGAGGTGACGTCTGTGATGGCTGTGGCTAAATCTTCAAATTCCACCGCTATTAATAATGCAGCGAGCGGAGCTGATGAGTCCTCATGGTTGCATCTCCGTGTCCCTAAGCTGCAGGTTGCAACAGCCCCGGCAGGACATGCTGCGGGGGCCCATGCCCCCAGGCCCCCCATCCCACATGTGTCTGGGCTCCCAGCGGTGAGTCAGGGCTCTCCTTGGTCATTCTTGTGTCCTGACTGCCTCGCCCCAACTCCTTTATTTGCCGTTTTCCAACACGACAATAACCTGTGGTTTTTGTTGGGTTTCATTACTGTTGAAATGTGGGCTTTTCCCTTTGTTTCGCTATCTTTATTTAACTTTTGGTGCGGTTCCACCTCTTTCCAGTGACACTCAGGGCTTTTTTTTGGGCTGTTTACTGCCGTGATGTGGAAATCCTGCTTCCTGCAGCAGCCACGTAACTCATGTGATTCCATGAGAAAAGGGGGGCAGGGCTTTCACTTCTTGGTGCGCATCCTCAGCGCATCCCAACGCGGGTCCTGATTTTTGGCAGCATCTGCGTCCCGTGGCTCAGCCCAGCAGCCCCCACCCATCAGCACTGGGCAGGAGCGCCCAGCAGCGCCTCGGGGTTGGGGCCACGCAGATCCCCCCACCCTTTGCTGCCCAACATTTGCTGCCGATCCCTCGGTCGTGCCGTGGCTCTGGTGGCTCAGTCCTACCCTAGGAGGGAGCTGTGAGCGCTGCTGTGCAGCTGCAGAACATCTGGGCCGGGCCGCCCCGCTGGCAGCGTGCACAGGATGTGTCCGGGCCGTGCACGAGGCTGCTCCCCTCGGTCGTGACATTGCATTACTCTGCTCTCGTGAGGTGTCAGGGTCGAGTCAGCGCCGCGGTGACAACCCAGCAGGGAGCCACTCACTTACACAGTGAGTCTCGCTCGTGCTCACCCCTCGGAGATGTCTTTCAGCTTGGTCAGACTCGGAATAAATGTGCAAGAGCGAAGCACGCTGACACATCTCCGTCACGCCGGGGCCACGTGTGTGGACAGGCAGCCGGAGTCAGCCCCGCCGTGCTCCTCCGCTGTGCCCAATGCGTGCAGGGCACCGAGCGCTGCGTGCTGCCCCACGGCTCGGGGCAGAGCTCTGCTGGAGCCCAGGGGCTCGCCGGGGGTCAGCGCTGGTGGGGGTGGGGGTGAGGGCTCCGAGCGGGGGCCCCCTGTCCTGACGCACGCTCTGCTCCCCAACAGATCGCTCGATGAGCAGCTCGCTGTCTGCCTCCCAGCTGCACGCCGTCAGCATGAGGGACCCGCTGAACAGGGTGCTGGGTAAGGCTGGGGGCTGGCTGCAGGCTGGGGTCTGCCCGCAGGGGTAGGGGTCACCCCAGCCACGAGGGCAGGCGGGGCTGTGCCCTCAGCTCCCGCAGCCTGCCTGCCTGCCCGCCCTGACAGTTCCCTGTCCCCGCAGCAAACCTCTTCCTGCTCATCTCCTCCATCCTGGGCTCCAAGACGGCCGGCACTCACACGCAGTTCGTGCAGTGGTTCATGGAGGAGTGCGTGGACTGCCTGGAGCAGGGCAGCCACGGCAGCATCCTGCAGTTCATGCCTTTCACCATGGTGAGCCCTTCTCCCCGCTCTGCGCCGCGGGCCGGGCACGCTCTGGGGATGGGGCTTTGTTCTTCAGCCCCAGGCGTCAGCTCTGTTCCTCCTCTCTTCCGTCAGGTTTCAGAGCTGGTGAAAGTGTCCACCATGTCCAGTCCCAAAATCGTCCTGGCCATCACGGATCTGGGCCTGCCCCTGGGCCGCCGCGTTGCTGCCAAAGCCATTGCTGCGCTGTGAGCAGGGCTCCCCGCTGCCATGCAGGACAGAGGTGTGGGGCGGCTGCTGGGGTCCTGGAGGAAGGAGCCTGGGTGCCCGACCGGGACTGGGACCCCTGAACCAGTCTCTCCATCACCGTGGCTGGATGCTGCCCAGCGTGAGGGCAGAGCTGGCAGCAGCAGGGGCTGCTCCCCTCCGTGCCCACCCCCTGAAGCAGCCTTGCACCAGGCTGTCAGAGACTGAGACCACCCCGTTGCTTTTTGGTTTTCTAATTCATTCATTTCTTCATTCCTTTTGTAGAATCTGGCGTCACCTCGTTTCTCTTTGGTTTTCTGATGGTTTTCTGAGCTGGTGCTGAGGCAGAGGCTGGGCCCGGCCCTGGCCTGGGGCAGGGGAGGGCAGTGAGCAGCGATGCGCTGTGCTGCGCTGGGCAGGGGGGGCCGTGGCGCTCGCTGTCCCTAACACAGAACCAAAGGCAGCGCTGCAGCTCATCACCCTGCGCCCGGGGCATGGGCTGGAGGAGGATGCGGGTGAGTCACGGCACCTAACGGTGCAGTTATGGGCTGATTCAGAGGGATCCTGCTTGCTCCCAGAGCCTTGGCTGTGCCCGGGACTCCCCGTGCCCCTCCCCCTGCCCCATGCCCCCCTGTGCTGGTGATGGCATTGGAGCCCCTCGGGGACGGGAGAGCGGTGCAGTGGGGCTCAGCCCCCAGCCCCAGTGCAGCCCGGGGTGCTGCTGGGGGCCTGCAGCCCTGCGTGGTGTGCTGGGTGCTGCGCTCGGGGTGGAGCAGGGATGCTTTCCTGCCTCGCTGTCAGCTGCAGGCACATTCCTGTCGGAAATTCCTCCGTGTGAGTTCACCCCGTGGCCCTGCTGTGAGCACGGCACCCAGTGAGTAACGGAGCGGCGGTCAGCTGCCTCGCTCAGCCTGCCCGGGGCTGCCACCAAACCCCGGCCCCGAGGGGGTGGCAGGGCCGGGGCGCCTGGGCCTCCCCTGCTTTGGTTTGTGATTTCAGCTCGACTCACAACCACGAGGGAAGCGGCGCCTGGGCTGGGGCTGGGGTGCCTGGCACCTGCCCTCCCCTTGGGCAGCTTCGCTCTGAGCCCCATAGTGGGGTGCACAGCCCCATGGCAGGATTCCCAGCCCCATAGCGGGGTGCACAGCCCCATGGCACGATTCCCAGCCCCATGGGGGGGGGTGCGCAGCCCCCGGTCCTCGGCACGCGCTGGCACTGACCCACCGCACACCTCTTTACCGTTAACGCGGAGCAAAGAGCAGCTGCTCCATCGCTCTGTCAATATTTGCGGCCCCGCGCGCAGCGTTGGCCCTTCCCAGCGCTTCACCTTCCAGGAAAGGGCTGGAGCCGGGAGAAGGGGTTTCCTGTAAGCGCTGATAAGCCGGGGCAGGAAGGAACGCTGCTGCTGTTGGCTGAGGGCTGGAGGGGCACAGCGGGCGCTGTCTCCGTGCTGGGGCTGCGGGAGGGGGGGTTGGTGTGTGTGTGTGTTG
>NC_034434.1:3796661-3804315 GCF_002078875.1 Numida meleagris | reverse complement strand
GGGGGGACACAGCACAGGGCCCGGAGCTCAGCCCCGGCGCGGTGCGGGGATGGCGGCGGTCACGGGATGGGAGCACGGGGCGGGCGCGAGGCAGCGGGGGCTGCAGCGTGGGGACGCGGGGACAGCCCGCGGTGAGGCAGCAGCCGCGTGGCAGAGGGGAGCGGCCGGGGATGGCCGGGGTGCGGAGGGGGGGGTGTTGGGGGGGCTGTCCCGGCCCCACCGCGCGTCCTCGTGGCTGCGCGTCTCCCTTTCCTCCCCGCCGAAGCCCCGGCCCCGTGCGCGCAGCTCCTGGAGCATCCGCAGCGGCCGTGGGGGAAATGGAGCACGGGGGTCGGGGGGAGAAAGAGGAACGGCCGAACCCCCGCGACGTCACCGCCACGGCCCGGGGTCTGCAGAGCGGGGACGCGGCTGTGCCCTCCCCCCACCCCCCAAGCCCCGCTGCCACCGCCGCTGCCCGGTCCGGGCGCGCAGCTGCGGCGCTTTCTAAGAACCGTCTGCCCCCGCAGCGCCGCGGGATGGGGGGAGGAAGCGGCCGCCCCCGGGTCACATCCTGCCCCGCGCGTCCCCTCCCCGCCGCCACTCGAGGATCTGGGCGCAGTCCCCATCCCGGGGGCTCGGCGGCAGCCGTGGGGTCCCCGTGTCCGTCCCGGAGCCGCAGCCCCCCCCCCCGGGGCAGCCCGGTCCCACGGAAGCGCACGCAACGCAGATGTTGGAGCCAAAATAGACTTTATTTCCATCGTTGTCACAGATATATAAAAAAATACAACAGCGCGCGCTGCCCTGGGGCTGACCCAGCTGCAGGAATAAATACCGTACAAAACTCAGCTCGCGGGACCGGAGCGGCTGAGAAATTCCGAGACGCAAACGCGGGTGCGAGGGCACGAATAAGTTACGCTGCAATAAATAGGAGCTCGGTGCGGGCAGAGCGGAGCCTCAGCCCCCGGCGGCGGGGCCCCGTCCCGGGCTGCGCTCCCCTCCCTCCTTACCCCACAGCCAATAAAATAAATACAGCTCCTAGAAACGAGCCCCGGAGCGGTGACACCGCCGGCTCCAGCCCCGCAGCCCCGGTGCCGCTCGGAGCATCCCGGGGGCCGGGGGAAGGACACCGAGCTCAGCCCGGCTCAAACCTCGTAGCAGAGATACGCTTGTGTTTAAATATTAAACATGGGTGGTGCTGCACAGAGACCCGTGCACGGACGGCAGCGCAGGGCGGGCACCCTGCGTGGGGGCTGGGGGGCGGCGGGACCCCCCGGCCGGATAAATATTAAATAGCCATAAATATTAAATAAGCGGGGAAGGGAGCGGGGGGAGCGGGCGGCGTCAGAGGCGGGCGAGGTGCCGCAGCGCGCGGTACGCCGTCTCCAGGAAACGCTGGAAATTGGTCAGGATGAAGAATCCGCCGACCTGGTGCTGGAAGCGGGAGGAGAAGGCGGGCGGGGGGCTGCGGTGCTCGGCCGGGAGCGTCACCGTGTCCAGGCCCAGGTCCTCCATCTGCGGCACAGAGCGGCGGCGTCACCGCGGGGTCCGGGCCGTCCCCGCGTCCCCGTGTGCCAAACCCCCCCGCCCTCACCTGCTGCTGGATGTTGGAGGAGAGGTTGGCGGCGTCCAGCTGCAGCGTCTCCACCAGCGCCGTGTGCTCGGGCAGCAGCTGCAGGACGGCGCCCAGCGAGCCCTGGTACGCGTGCAGCCCGGCGCGGATCTGGCTGAAGCAAACCTCCTGCGGGGAAACGGCAACGGGGGAGCGGCGCTCGGACCCCCGCCCAGGCTGAGGCCGGGCAGCTCGTGCCACGGGTGGGTGCCCGCACTCACCGCCTGGAAGCCGCGGCTGTGGCACTGCTCCAGGGGAGCCTGCGTGAGGGGCAGGTCCTGCTGCACCAGCTGCAGCTCTTCCTCTGTGCACAGCTGGAAGGTGTCACACTGCGGGCGAGGGCGCGGGGTCAGAGCCCGTGACACCCCCTGAGATGGGTCAGGGCTCCGTGGCACCTCCGAGGGACGCGGGATCCCCTCCCACCCCTTTCTACACACGCACGGGACCCGCTGCTTCCTGCGGGGATGGAGCGCGCCGTGGGGAGGAACCGCGCAATCCGGGGATGGATGGGGAGCGGGGAGGCCGCCGGCCACGGCCCCGCGGTGCCGATAAGGCCGGGAGGGGAAGGTCGCGTTATCGGGGCACTCACCACCGCGCGCTGCAGCGCGGCCACGTCCCCCCGGATCTTGCGGGTGAACTCCAGGTTCTTGTGCAGGAAGAGCTGGAAGTCGTGGTCCCCCGAGAGCTCGGCCAGCGGAGCCCCGTGCAGCGCCCGCCACGGAGCGCCCAGCACCAGCGCCAGCGCCAGCACCAGCACGTCTGCGGGACAGCGGGTCACACGAGGCCCCGGCACCGGGTCACCCCGCGGTGCTCCGGGGACCCCCCTGGGGATGGGGCACCGAAGGAGCACGGGGAGGGGATGGAGGAGATGCTGGGAGGGCGGAAGGGCTGCAGCCCCACGTGCCCCTCCGGTGCCACCCATGGGTCTGCGGTACTCACGGGTGAGGCAGCACATGGTGAGCAGCTCTGCGTCTCCTCCTGCAGCACAGCCCGGCCCGGCTCGGCGCCCTGCCCCGCTCTGCGCGCCCTCATCGATCGGGGCATTTTATAGAGGGCTGTGGGGATTCACACCGATGTGGCAACAGTGCCGATTGCCTCATTGTCTTAATCACCCGCATGCAAATCCTGGGCACTGGGTGCTCCTGTGCTGCGCTGCTATGGGGCTTTCCTGGCGCCGCGGTGCCACTGGAGCGCAGCGGTGCCCGGCGGAGCGCTGGCAATGGGCAGTGCCGGTGCCCGGTCACGGCTGGTCACTCATTAACCCGCTGTGTGGTAGGGAGGGTGGCGGTGGCTCCCAGCCCATGCGGAGCCCCTCAGCACGGGGTCAGGGCGGCTGCGGGACCACCACGGCCACGGGACCCAGGTGAGCACCAGCCCCGAGGCCGCTACCAGCACCCAGCACCTGGCAGCGCCATGCCCGGCCCCCCCACCAGGAACTCTCCCCGCCGGCCCCTTCGGGGAAGCGGCGCCCAGGGGCAGCCCCGGGGGGATTGGTTGGTCCTTCCCCCCCCCCGTGGTGATGTGGGCTCTGGGTTGGGGCCAGTTCCAGTGAGTGCTTCCAGGAGGATCTCATGGGCCGGCGCCAGCTGGGCCAGCTGCTGCCCGGCACCGGAGCTGAGGACACAGAACTGAGGACACAGAACTGAGGACACAGCCATGGGGTTACCCCCGAGCCCCCAGCAGGGGAAGAAGCCGGGTGGTGCTGCCCACCTGTGAGCACAGGAGGCCTCGCCCAGCACAACGCAGGTGTTAACTCTGAAGCCTAATGATGATGGTTCCCCTGCCAGCATAAATGTTCTGCCCTGGGGCTGCCTGCTGTGATCTTGTGCTGTGAGCCCATCTGTGGGACTTCCTGGGAGAAAGTCTCCTGGCTCTGCCAGGCTGTTGTGGGATTGCTGTTCCTCGAGCAGCGCTGCTGCCTCAGCAGGTCAGTGCTATCAGGAATTGGGGCCTGCTCAGGGTGGGGTTGAATCAGCACCCACAGGGGCCCGAAGCCCCCACAGCTCTTCCAAGGAAGGAAGTGGCAGCCGGACCCGAAACCCCGTGGGTGGCGGTGCGGGGTCAGCGCAATGCGCTGCGGTTCTGCCTCGTGGCCGCTCTTCCTCTGCTGACCCTCAGCTCCCTCCCAGCATCCGCCAGGAAGTCACCGCTTCCGGGGTGTCCCCAGCGGGTGCTGGCTGGGCTCACGGTCCCATCTCAGAGCCCCCACGGTGCTCCCGGAGCAGGGATGGGGCCGTATCCATCCCCTAGGGCTGCCCCACGCCTGAGGCACAGCCCCTGGCCACCAGCCCAGCATAGGCGCGCCGGGAGATTCCCAGATTTCCCCCCGAGGCCGAGTACAGCTGCTCCCAGCTGCCTGCAGCACCCGGCTGCGTGGGCTGTGCGGCCCCCACCCCATCTCTATCCCCACTCCGTTATCTGTGTGACACACGAGGGCCCCACCCTGGTGCCTTTCCCGGTGGGGATGGGAGGTTGTGGGGCTCAGTCCTTTCCCCCAGCTGCGCTGCCCTTCGGTGCAGCTGGTCCCATGAATCCCACCTCCAGCCCAGGGTGGGGGGGCTTGGGCTTTGCAGCCCCCAGCACCGAGGATGGGAGCAGGCAGCAGCGCGGGGTCCCAGCAGAGCTCCCGCTCCGCTCTGAGCACGACAAACCCGTGGCAGCAGGACAGGTGGGTGTTTTTCCAACTTTTATTTTAAAGTCCATAATTGAAGCTTAACAAAGTCTGACCCCTCGATCAGTGCAAGAGCTGGGGGGGTAACAGTGATGCCCAAGGAGCCCCACTGCTGCCCCCTATGGCCCCATCCCCAGGAGCTCCCACTCCACGGATCTGTGTGTGCCTCGCAGGGCTCAGCAACAACTGACCACAGGCAACCTCAAAAGAACGTTTGTTTATTGGGGAAGGGGTTTCCCTCTGTGGGTGACAGGGGACAGGAGATCAGGGCCCGCAGCTGGGGGCCGAGGGACCCCGCGTGCCCCCCGCTCCCAGTACAGACATGCAGGTACTTATAAAAGAAAGGCAGAGGGGGCACCGGGGCCGCGTGGGGCAGCTCTCCTCAGACAGCATTTTCCCTAAGGACAAATTAAAAAAAAACACAGAGCCAGGCCAGAGGTCACGGGAAACCGTCGTCATCGTCCTCTGCCATCTCCTTTGCGAACTCCAGGTCCTGCTGCTCGCGCTCCCGGCGCTCCTGGAAGGCAAAGGCCGAGGTTGGGGATGGAACGGTGGAACGAGCCCGGCGCGCTCCTGGAGCCAGCAGGGAGCAGCTGAGAGCTCACCTCCGCAGATTCCAAGTCCTTGTTGTAAGATTTGGGTGGGAACCTCATGGCCTGGAAAGCCAAGGGAGAGGAGAAGCTGTGAGCTGAGAAGCGCCTCCGCTCTGCCATGCTGTCCCCTTCACTCACACCCGCTCCAACGCAGCCTGAGCCCAACCATCTCCTCCCTCTGTGCCCCCACCCGTGCCCATACAGCCCCCCAGGGTCCTCGCGGAGCTGCGCCATGCTCACCTTGACCGACATGTTGTGGATGTCGAGGCAGAAGGAGATGCGCTGGTGGAACGCCAGCTGGGGCTCCCGGGTCGAGTAGATGTCGATCATCTCTTTTGACTGCACGTAGCCCTTCTCGTGGTTAATGCTGGCCTCGATCACGCCATCCCGGATGGCCTGCGAGCCAGAGGGAGCATGGTCAGGCCACCACCACCTCCCAGGGCCGAGGCAGCGCTTCAGAGCAAAGGAAGGAGCTGGGGAGCGGTGGGCTCAGGACAGCGCATGGAGATGGGACATGGAGCTCTCAGCATCCCCCAGAGGGGCCACAACCTAAAACCAGCGGCTCTGGGAAGGGAGAGGGGGAGGCAGCCCAGGGCCCTGGGAGGCAGAGGGACGAGGCTCCCTGCGCAGCTACCTTGGCGACGATGAACTCCGCATCCTCGGGGCTGTCCAGCTGCAGCTTCTGGGCAATGTCAGCCAGGGAGATGCGGGAGTAGGAGAGGCTGATCATGCGGACACCTGTGGGAGGGGGGGAAGGAGTGGAGCCCCACACCGTGCAGGGCGGCAGCCAGCCTCCCATCAAGCCTCTGGTGGTGGCACGGTCCCCACCCGCCACACCTCCTACCCGTCTTGATGACGTTGTGCCTCAGACGGATGATCAGCGTGTAGGTGCCATCGGCCTGGAACTTGTCCCCAAATTGATCGAGGACTTGGTTGAACTTGGCCAGGTTCCCAGTCCTGACGGCTGTAGCGAGCAGGGAAAGGTGGAGGAGAGAATGTGTGAGGGAGGTCACGGTGCCGCGGGAACTGCGAGGCTCCCACCCGCCCCGTTCAAGAGGAAAGGAGAAGCCAGCCCTTCAGAAACTGCTGACTGGTGCAGCAGACTGGCACCACTCAGAGCAGGAAAAGGAACCCCACTCCCCCCACCGAGACTTTCCTCGAAGTGGGGCACACGGCGCCGAGGGACTGGGGCATCGTACCCTGAGTCAGCAGGAAGTAGGGCATGAGCGAACGCTTGAGGGACGGCTGCCTGAACTGCAGCCTGTCCGGGATCTCCCCGAGCAGCAGTTCCACCACGATGAGCAGCTTGTGCACCTTGTGTGGAAAGAGACCCTGAGCCCCCGAGGCCGGGCCAAGCCCCAGGGGCAGCTTCCCCCGTGGAGCATGGACCCGGTGCCCGGGAAGCACGGCAGGTGCCTGCTCACCGTCTGCTTGAAGCCGACGGCCGTGTGCTGCGGTGCCTTCCGCAGAGCGTTCGTCATGGTCCTCCGTGCCTCCGAGTACTCCAGCTGAATGGCCTTGATGCGCCCTGGGAGGGGGAGAGCGTTCACACGGGGCTGAAGGCGTTTTGGAAAAGTGAATCCGACCAGACGGGGCTTTGCATCCTGCCTAAAAGCTCTATCCCCAGCTGCTCCAGCGGGTTCTCTGCAGGACAGCAAGCCCGTGTGCGCCCCGAGCTGCCAGCACCACGCAGAACCCTCTGCGTCTCACCTGTGTAATAGAGGTACCGGGCCCACTCGTTGTTGTTGGCCTGCTCGGGAAACACCGACTTGGAGACGAGTTTCTCCGCTTGGTCGTAGAGGTTGTAGTGGAGATAGTTCCTCAGCAGCAGGTTGAGGAGCGTGGCCTGCCCGTCCGCGTCGTGGCGCAGCGTGGCCGTCCGCAGCCGGGCGTGCAGGAAGCTGTGGGGAAGGGAGAACGTGTGTGGGGCGAGAGGGAGAGAACACAGGGAGAGCCCGGCCACGTGGAGTCGGCCCTACCTCCTGACCACGTCGAGTTTATTCAGGAATTCATAGATGCGGGAGTGGTAGTAGTAACACTTGGCCACCACCAGGTCAAGGGCCCGGCGGTTCTGGGAGCTGATCTTTTGCATCAGGTCATCGGACACTTTCTGAGCCTGCGGGAGGGAAACTGAGGTCAGAGCTGAGGAACCGCGGCCCGGGAGGAGCCTGGAGGACTCCAGAAGTAGAGAGCAGAGCCCAGAAGGAGCCCCAGGCTGGAACCGAGGGAGGCAGGACACCGAGGCTCCCTGCTCCCAGCAGCGCCGTGCAAAGGGCTTGGACTTGGAGCCGCATCTCGGGGCGCCTCACCTCCGGGTATCGCTTGCTGTTCATCAGGTAGATCACGAGGAGCAGCTGCAGGTAAGCCTCCACTTCTGGCAAGAGAGGGGCTGAGGCCGCCTTCCCCATCCGCGGGCGGAACTGCAGCTCGGCTTCTGTGTCCATGGGCTGCGGAGGGAAGAGATGTGCTGGGCTACGGCCCCCGAGCTCAACGTCAGCCCGTCCCACGCAGCCCCGCTGCCCTCCCGCCCCACGCTGCAGGAGCTCCGTGGGGGCACAGAGGCGTGTTCCCCCCCCCCCCGTCCCCGTCCCCGTCCCCAGAGCCGCACCTCCTCCAGGAAGCCGAGGAGGAAATCCCGCACGGCGCTGTTGGAGGTGAAGAAGCCGTGCACGGCCTTGTGCAGCACGTTGGCGTTGAGGCGGCGGGAGGTGGAGGGCAGCGCCCGCAGGGCTCGCAGGACGTAGCGCGGCTCCTTCCCCGACACGGCCTTCTCCAGCTGCTTCACGTGCTCCTTGATGTCTG
>NC_034434.1:3777366-3796446 GCF_002078875.1 Numida meleagris | reverse complement strand
AGGCCGCGCTGCTCCCAGGGGCCCCGCTTACTCAGGGGACCCCCCCCCCGCCTCGGGGCGCCGCTCACCCTCCAGCGTGATGGCATCCAGCTCCCGCTGGGGCTGTCGCTCCTCGCCCCCCTCCCCCGCCGTCACCGCCGCCGTCTCCTCTTGCATCTCCACGTCGGGCGGGGCGGGGGGGGGTCCGTCGGGAGGCGCCTTGGCCTTGTCCCCGCGGCGCCGCGCCGCCCCGTCCTGCTTCATGGCCGGGCCGCGCCGGTGACACTGCAACACGCGCGGGGCGCGCCGGGACGGGGCAGGCGCGACCAATCGGCGCCGAGTCCTCCCGCCAAGGCCTGAGCTGTCGAGCGCCGAGCCGAGAGCCGCTCGGCTATTTCCGCCGAGGGAGCTCGGGAGTTTCCGGCAGGCTCTCGGGTATTTCCGGCCGCCTCTCGGCTGCTTCCGCTCCTCTCGCTGCGCATGCGTGCGCGCCTGCCGCCTGCTGGGAGGCGCGGGGCGTCGGTCCGAGCTTTACCGGGCCGGGAGGGCCCAGGGCCGCCTGTGGTAATGGCGGGGGGGGAACGGTGAGGGCCTGCCGGCCTGCGAGGTTCCTCCTTCCCCACTGCGCCTTCAAACGGGGATAAAACCATTGCTGGCACCCAGCTTTGGGCCCTTGTTAGTTTTGCTGCTTTAAGCCTGCTGGGAATCAAGTGAGACCAGGGCAGCCTGGTCTGGTGGTTGCACTTAGCAGGGGGTTGAGACTCGATGATCCTCGAGGTCCTTTTCAACCCAGGCCGTTCTATGATTCTATGAAAAGCGGCACCGAGCCCTTACAAAAAACGCCACGCCGCGGTGCAGCTTGAGGACAGAAACTCGGTGTAATTGCTTTTCAATCATAAGAAGTAATTCCCCTTCAGTCAGCCCTAACGGGAGGACCCACGTCTCCTATCCCGACGCTTTCAGGCGGTGCAGCGCGTACAGGGCTGCGTACAGAGCCGCCAGGGCCGGGAAGTTTTCCTCTTTGCAAGCAGCGGCTCCGCTTCCCTGCAGCTCCGCGCCGCTCCTCTCCAGCACCGCCCGGCTCAGCTCCAGCTCCCGCGCCCCGAAGGAGGACAGCAAACTGGCGGCCGTGCTGCCGCGCTCCTCCCGCTGCTCCAGGACGCTCCTCACCTTTGCAGCAACCGCGGGAGAAGCGAAATCGGCGTGTGAACAACCCCGCAGCTGCAAGCGAAGCCTCCGCGATCCCTCCCGCTTTTGTCATCTGTAGGAACGCTGCTGAGCTATACGTGGTTATGGGCTTCTCACCCTTCATGTTTTTGATTCCTGCCACGTTCGGGGCAGTTGCTCCTTTCCCTCTCCCCGTTGTTTCCTCGAGCTGTGATGCAGCTGCCCATCCCACGATCTGGATGTTGCTTTACTTGAACTCGCGTTACCCCCGCCCTCTGTTTTGAGCCGTGTGTCAGCAATGTATATTTTCTCACCAGTTTAAGCTGTTGGGGCACTATCTTCATTTCCAAAGACTCCAGCAGCAGCAGCAGCTGATCCTCAGTTAGCTCTGGAGAGTTAAAAGAGACTTGTAGCAAGAAGCCACCAAACTGCCTCAGGGCACCTGGTGAGCTAAGAAGGGTGACTGTCCTGCATAGGATGCCTGCGTGGTCAGCGGTTCTTGGGGCATTTTAAATGACACAAATTGTGTGGCCTCCCCGTGGGGTGAATAAAAGCATCACTCTGTGCCAGGAGGCCTTACCACTGAAGGCATCCAGGGTGTAGGAGATGGCTCCTGTCAGGCTGAGGAGATCACAACGTGGAGAAAACTGCAGTGTGCTGAGCAGATCTTTTAAGTCTGGGCTCTGTGTTGTCAGCTCGCAGTTATCAGGTTCATCGAGGACTGCTTCCATCTATGAGAGACAGGGAAAGAACTCCCAGGGTTTGTTAAAGATCCTGCAAGTGGTTCTTTGCCGTGTACCCGCAGAAGCCAATGTGTGAAGAATCATACTGTGTGTTTTTTGCTTCCTTCAGCTAATTGTGAGGTGGTGATTGAATCTTTAGCGTTCACAGCTAAATAGTGAATATGGCATTTAAATGCTTTGATCTCTTCATACAATCTGTTCACTCTGTTGTCCTTCTCTGCGTGGTGATAAGGGCCAGGTGAACGTGGTGAGCTGTGCCTCACACAAAGCCCTCAGGAGCTGTGATAACAGATAACATCATTGTGCTTATAAATCCTGGCAGTAAGAACTCTGCTTACCTTCTCAGCCAGCTCTTCAAGGAGGTTCCTGTCTCTCATCACAGCTTTGATGGACTTCACAACGATGACGTTCAGCTCATCAGCCAGGTGGGAGAGAATGTCACAGTTCTGCTTAACTTCTTTCTCCAGTGCATCTAGTTTTGTGCGTGGAAAACCTGCAAGCCAGAAAGTGACCAAATATTCCACTTTTAAACTAGGCAGTCCCACGGTAAGTTCACTGCCAGCCCTGTGTTTCGACTTTGAAACACCTCTGTGAATATTTTCAAAGTAAATAATGCTCAGTTTTGGGTTGGATAATTGTGGCTCAGGTTGTAGGCAGTAATCAGCAGCCCCCACCATCGCTTTGGGGGTTTGTGTCTATCCCAAGAGATTCCATCCTTCCCAAACAGGGTAACAGTAGAGCAGGAAGAGGCATTAAGACACAGCACTTACCGTCAGATGCAAATGTTGATGCATTATTCTCGGGGAGATAGTTAATACCTGCAACAGTATAAAAATGGAATTGCTGATTTGGAAAACACCTGGAGCTGGAGGGGTAGCTTTGTTGTTTGGTTTGAGTCTGAAGGCCGTCACGAGCCCGCTGTCAGCTCTGGGTTGGCTGAAGCCTGCGCTTCAGTACAGGCAAATTAAAACTGCTTCTCTCACGTGTCTGTTTCTGCAGATGAGCTGAGGGCGGCCACGAGGCAGAGCACGTCACAGAGCGCTTTTGCTCTGCTGTGCTGTTTCCTGGATGGAGGAGTTGGGAGTTTCTGTGTCGCTTACCCCATGCTGCGTCCCTGATGGTCAGCTGCATCGCCCTGAAGGCCAGGGTGCAGCCCCTGGGTATGGTTACGCTCTGTTTGCTCCCAGTGGTGCCCTGGTCAGTGAAAAATCTGTTACTGGGCTGAGTGACATGCGGGGTTGGGGAGGACGGGCTCCCAGGCTAAGGAGAAGGCAAACCTTAGCAGAGAACTTGGCGTAAAGCCGCGCCATGAACCTCGCCTCCGCCTCCGTGGATTCCTCATATCTGGCCTCCTCTGAGGTCTCTATCGTTTCGTGAACCACATATAAGTTCTGTCCTGCCTTCCTTAGCTGCTTGATGAAGTCGTGCTTCATGTTGATCTTCCTAAAGGGGAGAAAAGATGCAGCATCTCTGCTAAAAGTGTCACATGAAATGTGAGTTATGTCACAGTAACGTAGCCTGCTTGGAGCCAAAGCAGTGTGCTCGTGTTCCTCATGTTATGTGGCACGTAAATATTGCAACGTAAGGGTTTGGGGAGGGGAGAAAGGGGTGCAGAAAGCAGGCTGTAATTCCTGCTGTCCTCGGTGCATTCCCCTTTGTCTGAGGTGCCCAGGAGGAAGCGTGGATGACCTGCATGGAGGTGTTCCTGCTTCCTGAATGGCAAACCTCAAAGGCTGCACGAGGAATCTGGAGGGCAGGAACGAGAAGTGATAGAGTGTGCATGGCCTCAGGCTGCAATCTTGGCTTTGGCTGTTGAAAAACCAGCGTGTGTGTGATGGAGAGGCTTACAGCTGGAGGCTGCACGCTCCCTTTGGGCCTTCCTTACCTTTCATCTCTCAGTGCCTCAAGTTTCGGTACCAGTATGTGCTTCTTTTCCAGCTTGACGTGCCATTGCTGGGACAGCGAGGCAGCTCCTCCCAGTTCGACGTCAACGGGGATGCTCAGGCTCCCATCCACTCTGTCACTGACGCTTCCCGTGGTTGTGAACTCCCGTGGGCCTTGGCTGTCTCCGCTGGGAAGGAGGGACTCTGCAACGATGTGGTGTGTTACTGAAAGCACTGGGTTAGCACTGCTGCCCGCACGGAGATGCGGGCTGGGAGAGTTCAGACACAAGTGGGTTCTCAGTGAGCCACTGAGAGAAAGCAGGATGGTGCAGAATGCTAAATGCGGGCTTTACCAGCACTGTCCTTGTCCTTGCCAGGCAGCAGCACGTCTTGGAGCCGGTATTCTGTCCGTCTGTAGCAGGGGAATGGGTGGAATCTGGCTTTCCTTTTCCTTCTAACGAGGCAAAGGAGTCTGAAGTGGTCTTGATCTGAGATGCTGTGAACGGGGACCAGGTCTCCTTTTGGATCCATTTGCTTTGCTATTTTTTGGGTGACTTTTTTAAACATCCTCGCAGCAGCTTTGTAAATTCTCGGCCCTAGTTGAAGTGCACTTGTGCCTTAGGGAAGAAGACGAGCAAGATGACTTGGGATACAAGTGGAAGGCCGCAACAAAATATGTTACTTTTAATTTTTGAGGATAACAACCCCCCCCCCAAAGAATGCAAGAATACAACTTGCACCAGATTACTTTTAAGAAGGCACGTGGAGAGGTGGTGATAGCAGCTGTGCCTTGCTAATTAGGCTCATTCAGGCTTATCCCCTTTTGCTGTGCAGCTTGCAGGCCTGGGCTAGGTGAGGGTGCAGCTGGCTGCTTGGGGGATGGAGCTTTGGTGCTGGAGCCCATGGCTGCTCATCCAGCAGACGTTTTATTTGTTGCATGTACCAGCACACAGCGCAGCAACTGGGCACGAGTATTTAACCTCTGTACCACCTGCTGTGATCCTGAGTGCTTGAGTCTCTAATTAATGCATTGCTCTCATGTAGGCTTGAGGAAAAATAAACCTTGAGCAATTTCTCGCTGTGCTTTGGTTTTTTGCTCCGTTAGCGCTTCTGCATTTCTCCCCTTGTCTCGGTGCCTGGCAGAGCACTGCTGTTTCGAAACAGAATGTTGGGAAAACGCTTTGGTTTTAAGTCTTAAGGGAAGTGAAAGTGTTGAGGGGGGTGGGCTAAGGAAGGGGGAGTGCTTGTTCTGTGCCAGAATGCTCCTCAGCATCTTGGGTGCGTTTCTCACGTATCGACACCAACCCCTTCTCCCCCAAACCCAGCATCCCCGCTCCTCTCCCTGCATCCCCGTGGGGCAAGCTGGCCACGGAGAGGTGGAAATGGAAACTGCTGTCAGGTTCCTGGTGCAGCTTGTTTTGATGCTGAAACTTTGGCTCTGCTTATTGGCCTTCTGTTACACGGGCGTAGAAGTGAGATAAGCTTTGATTTACAAGCGCAACAGCTTCCTGCAGGGAAGGAGAAAAATGTGCTGTGTTGTCACTTCTGTGCCCTGCTTTATTGTGTCTTTGTCACAGGGAGTGGATCCTGCTCAGCACTGGGGGCTCTTTCTTCCCCTGCCTTGCTCAGTGCCCCTCCGCTGTGACTTGGTGAGTTAATGAGAGAGAATGCTTGGTGAGAATTAGAGAGAGGCCGTTGTGTCACGGGGCAATGCCAGGGAGGCAGCTGCCCTGTGTGCTTAACATGGGATCGTTTCACTGCTCCGTGCTGGGCACTTTCCCTTGGAAGACTCCGAAACCAGACAAAACCAAGCAAGAACTGAGAGCAGACAGTTTGCTCTCCCCCCTCTTCTGTACCAAAAGCTTTAGGAACACACTGTCACGTCCTGCCCGGGGAGGGTGACCAGATTCACAGATCCTCTTGTTTGCATTGAGGTGAAAGGACACTCGGACTCCAAGCACAATCAGGACCGTAGTACAGCGATTCTCATTAAAACTGACTTTAAAAGTGCTGGCACTCTTACAGTTACATCTATCTGAGCTGCGGGGCTAAACCCTGACTTTATAGGATGTTGAAATAAGCCTCGGTTTCTTAACTTTCTGAGGAGAAAGAAGGAAAAAAGGGGGGGGGGGGGGGGAAGGGGGGAGGGGGGGGGGAGGGGGGAGGGTTGAGGGCAGGAGAAGGTAAAAGAGAGAAAAAAGAAAAGAGACTGATCGTGGGTCCATGTTCCAGCACTGACTCGGATAATGGAGGACCTTGGGCTGTGGGAGCGCTCATCCTGAGGTTTCAAAGTTCTGAGGTCCTGAGAGGAGCTGGGGAGGGACTTTGGAACTTCGGAAAGTGGCAGAGGAGCGCGGGGCGGCGGAGCTGGGCAGCTCTCCCTGCCAGGACCGGGCTGTGCTCGGCGGGGCCGCTCTTACCTGGTGCCGGGTGGGAGAGGTGTGGGTGCCCACGCTGCAGGAGCAGTGCTGGATTGTTGCTGTGCTTCCAGTGCCTGCTGTGCTTCCAGTGCCTGCTGTGCTTCCAGTGCCTGCTGTGCTTGCTGTGCCTGCCTCCCGCCAGCCCGGAACCAGCTGCCCTAGAAGGGAGGAAGTGCTGATGTCACCCCAACCCAGATGCTTTCTCGCTGTCAGTTCTGCTGTCGTGCTGTTCCAGTGGCCGTGGGTAACTTCAGTTTGGTCCCCAGGCAAATTGTTCCTAGGCTGTAGGGCTTTGCATGTAGCGTGGGTCTGTTTTGCAGTTTTGCTCCCTGCCTGCCAGGATGAGGAGCAGTGCGTTCTGCCTAGGGCAGCGTGGTCGGGTCGTGGTTGGACTTGATGATCCTGAAAGGCTTTTCCAAACGGAGCAGCCCTGTCATTCTAAAGCTGCAGAAGCGCGGTGTGTGCTGCAGGTGGGGGACGCGGATGCTGCACTTCTATTAACCTGCATTGAACGCTGCTTTCCTGGTGCTGTGCTGGCTGCACCGGGTTGGTGAGGAGCCTGGAGGAGGCTGAGGGTTGGGAGGGGTCTGAGCAGCGCTGATCAATATGTGAAGGGCAGGGGGATGGGGCTGTGCTGTGCTCGGTGGTGCCCAGCGATGGGATGAGGGCAGCGGGCACAGACTGCAGCCCAGGGCAGCCTGACCATGAGGGGCCAGAGCCTGGGACAGCTGCCAGAGAGGTGAGGAGGGGGAACAGGAGGTGGGGGGGGGTTGCATTGGGTCCATTCCAACCCTTACAGCTCTGTAGGTCCATGAGTTGTCAGCTCAGCTCTGCTGCAGCCTCCACCTGGTGGGCCCGCGGTCACAGTGCACATCTGTAAGCAAAGCTGAGGGTGTGAGAACCCAAGGAGTAGAATACGCGTCGTTACATGAATACTCACTTTATTAGTTTCTCTTAGAACGCTGTACAAAGGAGTCATAAAAATAGTCACGCTTTATTTTAGAAAGTTCTCTCCACGAGGCTTCTGTATCCACAGCAAAAAGAAGGGCTGCTGGAAAAAAAAACCAAAAAAACAACCAAACCCAAACCCTAAAACTGTGTACAACGTCAGGATGTGCTGTTAAAAACCAAAACTCATTTAGCTGAAACCGATCCAGGGAGGATACATCAACGCAAACACGTGCATGCTTAAAGTATATCAGATGCAATGAGAGAGCCACGTGAGTCCCAGGAAGGAATCTTAATGCATGAACAATGGTAACCCAACTGCTGGCCCCTTTTCGAGGGCCGGTACCAACTTTCTATTAAAACAAGCAAACACAATTTAAAAAAAAAACAAAAAAACAAAAAAACCTCATGATTAAGTAGCCCTAAATCTCAGGATTTTTATTTATTTATTTTAAAGGCTTTTTTTTTTTTTTTTCTTCCTTCCTTCCTGCAGAGGTTTGGGCTGTGAGATATCCCATTGGGAACTGCGGGATAGGAGCCCTGACTGATGAAGCCGTGGTGCCTGGTGGCTTCCTCCCGTCCCCAGGGCTGGAGGTGTGCATGGTGGGGGCACGGCCTCTTGCCAACCTCAAGTGCTGCTTTTCTGAAGCTTTCCTCCTGCGTTCATTGCAGGACAAAAGAAAGAAAACCAAAGGATGTCAAGTACCTGCTTGCCCAGCCCTAATTTTGCAGTCACGCCAGGGAGTCCTCCTTTATTCTCCAGCTGAGGTTCTGTTCTACTCACTGTGCACAAAGCCAGCACAAGTTGGGGACGAGAACCTGCCACGTGTGCTGGGGTCAAAATCCCATTTAAAATCACTAACCATCAGGGATCTCCTGCACACAGGTCCACGCAGCAGTGACTGGGCAGCCCCAGGGCTCAGGTTCTGCTGCTCAGCACGGGACGTGGGCATCACCCTGGGATCGCTGCTGTGCCACGCACGCCTGGAACCCCCTCGTCCTGCCCGTGCTGTGCGGTTTCCTCAGCAATGACTTCCAGTGGGAACGCAGCAGCCCGGGTCCTTTGGGTAAGATCAGCCTTTGCTCACCGAGCTGGCTTCTCTCACAACGTCACCACCAGAAATAGAGCAGCAGTGGGCTCAGGACAGCTTCAGGAGCCCCTGCACGGTGCTCTGCTTTCATACCGCTGCAGCTGGGACCCTTGGCTGGAAATCCCATCAGCTGCAGCTGCCTCCCACGACACGGGCAGGAAGGGATGAGCCACAGCGCTCCTGCGTGCGCCTTGCCCAGCAGTACCCAAAGCTTTTTTCTAAGGTTCCTTTTCTACTTTTAATTCTGCTACCTCCCCTCAAGATGGGGTCTGAAGGAAGATACGAGATCAATAATTGTTCAAGTAACCATTCATCTAACGAAGCTACTTTGTACGCTGTATTATTAACGCAAAATCTTTCTTCAGCTCTTTCCCCTCTTC
Organism: Numida meleagris; assembly: GCF_002078875.1. Taxonomy (NCBI): domain Eukaryota; kingdom Metazoa; phylum Chordata; class Aves; order Galliformes; family Numididae; genus Numida; species Numida meleagris. Next base: position 3,787,835 of record NC_034434.1, on the reverse strand, counting down.
ACGTTTCTCCAGTTTTAATTCATATTCCATTCGACTGGATTAACTGTATAAACCCAAGTTCACTTCAGATGCTCCGTGGCAAAAGTGCTGTTTGTGCCTCGTAAAGAATGTCATTTGCCACGGAACCCCAACCATGGACACCTGTGGAATTGCTATTTTCACCATTCCAGTTAAGTAAAATCAGAGAAGCTCACTGGTATCATTAAGGCTTTGCCCCACGAGGAGTTTTAGACTCTGGGCTTGAAAACCTGCCATTTGCAGACGTTTGTAATTCCCTTCTGTACTGTCTTATCGATGATCTTTAATTTAACAGGACAGAATCAGATGTCCCCAGCGTCAGTTAACGGCACAAATGCTGCGTGCTCCAGCCTTCAGCAGCTGTAAGGCCAAGGCCTCGACGAAGCCACTGTGCGTGGAGGAAAGCTGAGCCCTTCCCTTCGGCTTAGGCTAAAAATATCCCAGCTGCTCTCGCTTGGAATAAGGCACATATACTTCAAAATAATCAGTATATGCCCCTACCCGACGGGAGTCGTGTTTTTAAGCCAAAGCACCCTTGGTATAACGACTACTTTGCTGCAAAAAAGAGCTTCTATTTTTCCCGGTTATATTCTACCTAAATGAGTAGTGTTCTTTCTTCTGGAGGTTTAGCACTGGGCTATGAGTTCACGAGCTGTCAGGTGTCCAGGGCAGGTCAGCCCCACGTGGGCTGCGTTATGGAGCAGCCCTGGCTGCCCTGCATCCACGAGCATCCCAGGCACTGCTACTCTTCATTGCTCCCTAACTTCCAAAGCATTCAGCTGATGGACAAAACAGTTCTGTTTTGAAAAAAAAAGTACTTTTTTTTTTTTTTTTTCCCAAAAGTCATTGTCTAATAGCTTACAGAGTATATTAGCTTTAGGGTATATAGTACCTTAACTAAAGCAGCAGTCCTCGTGTCGCGGTGGCTAAAAGGTTTAGCCCCCCCCAGTCAGGTACGCAACGCATCTGCCAAACTCTCACTGGAGATCAGCACTCAAAAAGCAAGCCGGCTCTTCTCCTACCTTCTTGAAAGCTTCCTTTTCACTTAAAATATTCCCATTGTTCAAACCCATTAGATAATGACCCTGTGTGTTCCAGCAAGGCTCTGAGCTACGTGAACTGTTCTCTCCCTTCTCTGCAGCAGCCTGGTAGTAAGCACGGGGCTGAAGTAAAGTGGCTTGCCTACTGTTATGCGTGGAGTAGTACTAGGTCTTATATACTGGATCTTGGAGTTGCTCTGTGTCCTATGCCCAGACCCTCAAATAGAGCTCAGTATCCACTCTGACTTCTCAAGCTAGACTCGGCTAATTAAGAACAAACCCAGCCTATTTAAAACGCCTTTACCATTGCCAGGGCGAGACAACGTAAGCGCTAAGACAACAAAAAACACAGGTTTGTGTAAGGGAAAGCATGAGCAAAACCACGCTCCACCTGGCGCACAACTCGAAAGAAAAACCAATGGCTTTGAAGGGCAGAAAGGCATCTCCCAGGAAACCTGCACCTGCAGACCTCGGACGTTCTGGCAGTAGCTGTAGGGGGAAGAAGGCTTGATTTTATTCCTGTCCAAAACCACGGCTTGTCTCCAGCGCCCTGCCCGTCCTTCTCTGGCTCAGTTCAGCGTGCTGCTGGGGCTACTGCTCAGCGCTGCTCTGCCCCCCGGGCCCTCGGTGCTGCTCAGCCCTGGGGATGCTGCAATGCTTCTTGGCCGCGTGGAGACCCGCATGCTGAGTGAGCTGCAGAGCTGGCAAATCTCACGGTCAGGTACGCAGGCTTAGGGATGGAGGAGGACAACTCCAATCGCGGCCACTCATGGGTTCTGCCGAGCAGCTGCCTGTCTCTCACTTGGTCTGTACCCATCAGCCTTCGGTTCCTCCCAGGCTCATGCAGCCCCGTGTACCAGGAACCTCAGGGGCGTTCGTAGTCCATCATTGCAAGGAGCTGCACCGTGGTCCTTAATCCAAATGCTTCGCTGCCTGAGTGCTTGAAAACGTGAGCAGGTTTGGGATGGGGAGCGACGTCACCCCAACTGAAAGTAACACCTGGGACGTGGGATCCTGTGACCTTTTCCCTGAACCGGACGAATGGTTCCACAGAAAACCAAAAGCTGTCTCAAAGCGCAGGTCGTTTTTCTTTTTCCCGTCCTGCTTTTAGTAAAAGAATTTCCTTTCTCAGTGGCGTAAAAGATTTCGAAATAAAAATCTGTCCTTCTGTTCCCCTCCCTCTCTTCCTCTGCCCGAGAAATGGAACTAAAACCTGAATCAATCCAGTATTGGGAGAGTTTGGCTGCGTCCCTTTGAATTTCCCCGCGTATCGCTTAAAGCACTTAGCTTCAGAAAGGGAAATACATGTTAAAGTGCATTTACCACAGCAATAGTACCAGCACTAAAAGCTTTTCCCCTCACCCCTGTTCTCGTCGCTCAGCGTCTGGGATAGATGAAAATCTTCCCGCAATTCATCCTCCCTGTACCTTGAAGTCTCGGTGTATCTGCATCTATTTATGACGCCGGAATAAGTGAAGTCCAGCGTCGTGCATCCTGCTCCTCACTAAACTCTACTCTGGAGCTTGTTTAGATTTATTGGGCATGAGGATCCAGCATGCGGTATGTGTCTATTGGGTACTGCATTGAAACAGCCGCTGTGAAACCATCCCGGTGAGCGTGGGCAGGGGGAAACGGGACCGGGGAGGAGGAACCCCCCCCCCCCACCACTGCTACAGCTGCACGGAGCTGAGCCCCCCCAGCCCCGCTCCTCCTCCACGCGCTCCATCCACGCAGCTCAGTACTTGTTGATCCCAAAGATCCGGACTCCGTGAAACTGAGGCAGCTTGGGGATCAGGACGCTCATCAGGGAGATGGTGTTGATGACGAAGTGGATCCGGTCGTACTTGGTGTAAAAGCTGGTTAGAAAATACCTGCAGAGAAAGGCGGGGGCAAAAAGAGAGAGAAAACCCAATGAGGCCGCTTCGTGCGCTCCGCTTCCCGAGCCGGCGCTCGCGGCCGGGGCGCTGGCACTCACAGCACGATGGGCATGATGGTCAGGAACTTGCGGGACGCCGTGAACTGCACGCCGTAATCCATCTGCTCCCAGTGCGTGAGCAGCCGCGCCTTGCCCTGGTCCGGCGTCTCGAAAGGAGTTCCCTTCACGGTGTGCAGGAAGATGTACATGCTCTGCAGCGAACACAGACACGGCGTGAGGCACGCACGGTGCTCCTGGCATCCCAGCAGTGGCTCAGCTTCAGCCAGGGGAGCAGAGCAGCGAGGGGAGCAGAGCAGCGAGGACAGCAGAGCAGCAAGGGGAGCAGAGCAGCGAGGACAGCAGAGCAGCAAGGGGAGCAGAGCAGCAAGGGGAGCAGAGCAAGGGGAGCAGAGCAGCAAGGGGAGCAGAGCAGCAAGGGGAGCACAGCAGCAAGGGGAGCACAGCAGCAAGGGGAGCAGAGCAGCGAGGACAGCAGAGCAGCAAGGGGAGCAGAGCAGCGAGGACATTAGAGCAGCAAGGGGAGCAGAGCAGCAAGGGGAGCACAGCAGCGAGGAGAGCAGAGCAGCGAGGACAGCAGAGCAGCAAGGGGAACAGAGCAGCAAGGGGAACAGAGCAGCAAGGGGAGCAGAGCAGCAAGGGGAGCAGAGCAGCAAGGGGAGCACAGCAGCGAGGACATTAGAGCAGCAAGGGGAGCAGAGCAGCGAGGGGAGCACAGCAGCAAGGGGAGCAGAGCAGCGAGGACATTAGAGCAGCAAGGACAGCAGAGCAGCAAGGGGAACAGAGCAGCAAGGGGAGCACAGCAGCAAGGGCCATGCAGGCGGCTTGCAGCAGCACGCTGCTCCGCTAGAGGGATGCACCGCCAACCCACGGCGCCCCAGGAAGCAGCCCGGGGGGAAAAGCTGCTAGCTGCGGCCAGCTGCTGTGCTTTGGCTGCTGAGAGCAAAGCCTGTTGCTCTGCTCCTGAGTGTAAGGAAAGGGAGCTGCCAGATTATAGCGCCTGGAGCTCCGGGATTGGGAGATCGGCGCGGACTCGCTGGCTGCACTGTGCAACAGCAACGCTAAATGCTTTCTAAACAAAGTGCTGCCAGACCTGGAGGCAGTACGGATCCGTGACTGCTCTGATTACAAGTTAACCTCAGAGTGGAACACAGCTTAGAGATGAGCACTGAGCGTCTGGCTCAGCCCTCGCTGCCCCCAACTCCTCTCTGTTCCCAGGACCAAATTTAAGCTGGCAGAGGGGAGCAGGGGAAGGAGCTGGGTGAAATGCGGGCAGGCTGTGCTGCACTCAGCCCCCAGCAGCTCTAGCTCTTGGTTTATTGATGTGTTTCTATGTCACTGGAGATGTGGATACCACGAGCGGCCCAAGGAAGGGTGTATTCGCCTCTTAGGCTGAGATGTTGTTTAACATAAAGGGTACAACACTGATGGCCCGTGGCTCTGAACTACTTTGCCTCTTTTACCTGGGAACGAACGGCTTACCATGTTGTGAATGATGTTGGTAAGGGTCCAAACCACGGGGACGCTGAAGAAGGGGATGCTCAGGAGCACGACGTGCAGCAGGCCGATCCCGAGCACGTAGGACAGCCAGATGCCCCGGCTGTTCATCACGCGGGTGTTGGGGTTCACCTCGCTGTGTGCTGTTCCCACGTTCATGTTGGCTCTTGTTTTCACGCCTCTGAAACGAAACCAGAGTCGGGTTAGAGCTCAGGTCACTGATTTCATCCACGTCTCTCAGCTGAGCACACGTGTTAGGCTGTCTGGGAAGCTGTCTTACCAGTTAGCAGGGACTAGGGGAAAGAACACAATTTAGAACCACCGCAATGCAGAATTTAGAACGACCGTAATGCAGAATATCTTTGCACGGAGATCAGGGAAGGTCTTGCATAAAATACTCAGTGTTTCCCACGGAAATAATACAGCCTGTCCCTTGCACAGCAGCCCCCGAAGCAATGACTTTTCCCTGATGTTTAGCCTCGTGCTTTCACTGCTTTGGTTTCCGCAGCTGAAAACCAAGTTGCTGTCGTGTCCAGCTCTCTGTCTCAGGAGGCGAGCCCACGCCAGATCTGACATTACGCTCTGGATGTCGCTGCCAGCTACTCCGAGTTCCCCTTCCGAGTGCTGGGCCTGGCTTGTCTCAGCAGCTGCTGCGCTCTGGGCCCGCACGGTGCTCGCTCACGCAGCGCGTGCTCAGCTCTGCAGCCCTGGGAGCCTCGCTGCTGGGTGAGCTGATGGATGCTCCCCTACCCCTGCTGCCCCGGTGCCACTCAGGGAGCTGGCAGCTGGAAAAGGTTTTTGTTGAGCAGAAAAGAGCCTGCAGATGTGCAGGGTGCTGGCTCAGTAGCTGTCGGCTCCGGGGCGTTCTGGACAAAGCAGCACCGCAGTCCTGCAGGGAGAGCAGCACAGGCCCTAGTGGCTCTCAGAAGGAAATCTGGGGGGTTGCGGTGAAGCGCGACACGAGTTGAAGATGTCACACTGCTGGGGGAAAGAAGGAAAAAAAAAAAAAAGGGAAGAAAGAAAAGCAACTACCGCTGTGGAATGCGTAAACAGGAGTGCTGCTCGCCAGCCAGAAGAAATAATTCCCTGAGATATTGGTGAGGCCTCAGCGAGAGAACTGTCCAGTTCTGGGAGGAGCTGGAGGGAGTCCAGGCCAGAGCTGTGAGAATGAGCAGAGGTGCAGGAAAAACGTGACCTGCAAGGACACGTCGGAGGAAATGGGTTTGTTTAGTCTAGGGAGCACTCGAGAAAGACATGATGAATGGTCCCCAAACAGCGAGGAGAGATCTGCAGGGAGAACGGGGACCAAGTGCGCGGCCGAGAGAAGGGTACAACAACACGGGCTCGGAGCAACTCGGAGCTGCAGGAAGCTCGAGGTGGGATAAAGTGCAATTTCTGCCCGGGAACAGCCACAGGTCCCACGGGACTGAAACCCAATGAGCAGTGACTTGGCGCTGCTGCTGCCAACCAGGGCAGCTGCACATCTGCAGCGGGGTGGCGAAGGGCGAAGCTCAGAAGCTGGACGTGAAGCAATTCCGCCGTGCCTCAGTTTCCCCGCCTGTCGCAATGAGCGGGGCGGCGAGGTGCTAATTGATACGGCACAGGACGTTCATTCGTTCTCACAAGTAGAGCAGCGGGGAGGTCGAGCGTGATAGCAGAGCGTGCTTTTCTCACCCGGCCTTCCCCGCTTTAAGAGTATTTCCTCCGTGAATCCTTTCCCATTTCTGGACTCGTGCTTGCAGCCCTCGCCTGAGCTCTTTGCTCCCTTCGGGCTGCACGCGGAGCTTTGTGCTCTATTGCAAAAGCCCGGCTGACAGCAAGCCCTCGGCCGCGGCTCCCCGCCCCCACCCCAGCTCCCTCGTTGTTTGCTTTCTGATTTTACACCGGGGATTTGTTCACCTGCAGGAAAAACACCAAAACAAAACAAAGCAAAGCAAACCACAAAAAAGCGGGAGGACCTCCAGTTCCGGCCCCGCAGCACAAAGCGCCGCTGCCGAGGTGCGCGTCCCCAGCTGTGCGGCGTCGGGTCCGGGCAGCGGGGCTGTAACGCTTCCCCAGGCCGAGTGTGAAGGTCAGAGCCGCGCTGACGTTGGACAGCGGCCGTCCAAGGAGGGGAGAGGTCCCGAGCGTGGCTGGATGCGGGCAAGGCGCTGCGATGGAGGAGCGGGGCCCTTCCCCGCTGCCCGGGCTGCCTCGCACGACGGGACCGACCGCTGCCGAGCTGCGAGAGGCAGCCCCGCTCCCGACACGTCCCTGCTGCTGGGCGTAACGAACCAGCGGTTCACGCTCTCGCTGCCGTCCAGGGGAGCGTCCCCCCTGCTCCCCCCCCTCCTGCTCCGTTCTGCCCCCCAACCAACGCCGCCGGATCTTGCCGGCCGTGCTGGCCTGCTGCCCGGCAGCTCCTGCTTTATCTGCGGGCCGCAGAGGTGGGGAGGGCGGCAGGTGCTTATCTCGCTCCATCTCCTCCGCGCTCCCAGCACGCAGGCGATTCTGATCCGACGGAGCCGCGGCGGAGCCGAGATCCCTATCTCTCCCTGGCAAGAGCAGCGATCCCCACCTCCCGAGCGAATAAATATTTTAAGCCCTTCTTTGCACGACGGCACCGGTGTTCGAACCGGAATATCGAGCACCCCGGCGATGCCGGCCAACACGGGAAGGAGGCGGCCGGGGCTCGGACACCGGCACCGCCCCGTGCCCCGCGCAGCCGGGGGGGAGCGGAGCCACGCGGGGCGGCCTCGGGCTGAGGGACCCCGGCCGGGGCGGCAGCGGCTCCGCTCCGCTTTACCGGACCGCCCCGCTCAACGGGGAGGGAAACTCCGGACACAAAGGAAGCGCTACAAGTGAGCGCGGCCGCGGGCTCCGGATCCCGGACCGCGCTCAGCTGCAAACAAAGCCCTGGCCCCATCCCAACAGCGGCACAGCGGGACGCGGGGAGAGGGAGGGCCCGCTGCCCCGCATTGCTCGGCCGAGCCCCGCTCCCCAGCGCGGGGCCGCTCCGCTCGGCCCGCCCCGGCTCCCAGCCCCGCCGGATCCGGTGCGCGGTGCCTCGCCGCGTGCCCCGCAGAGCCGCCCGGCCCCGCACCCGACCCGCACTCACCGCCGCGGCGCGCCCGGCCCGGCCCGGCTCCTTCAGCCCCGGCTCGGCTCGGCCCGGCTCGGCCCGGGCTCTCCGCCGCGCTCCCGGCGGGCAGCTCGGCACGGCCCGCCCCGCCGCCCGGCACCACGGGAGCTGTAGTGCGGCAGCGCCGTGCGTGGAGCCGGGGGCAGGGGGGGTGGTGCGGGAACCGGGCTGCGCTGTGCGTGCGGGGAGTGCCGTGCGGTGCCGGCTGGGGTTGGGATCCTTCTGCCCTCGGTGCCGGTGATGCGGGCCGCGTGTGTGCGGTGCCGGCGGTTGGGTCCCCGTCGGGTTTCGCCGCAATGAACGCCCCGTGATGGGTGAAGCGCCGCGGTGAGGCCGCGCTGGGGTTGTTGGTAGCAGCGAGCATCGCGTAGGGAGCAGAGTTCACGCGTGGTGTGGCCGGCAAACAAAGCGCTCCAGAATGAGCACGCATCTAACTGAATGGAGCGCGTCGGGGGCCCGCCTGAGCTATTGCAATTTATTGGAATATTTGATTGGAATATTGGTTCGAGCTGCCGAAATTTCACATCCCCCGCAGGGCTGGTCGGTGCGCTGAGGGAAGCGGCCGTCTCAGCGCCTGCAGCCCCGCGCTCGGTGGCTCCGAGCTCCGCTCCGTGCTCGGTGACCCCGGCCCCGCGTCCCCGTGCGTGCACGGCGCGGTGCTGCGGCGCTGGGAGCCATCTGTCCCGGCCTTTGTCAGCGCAGCCGTCGCGGCTCGCCGCCTGCACCCCCGGCGTGCAGCCATCTGTGCAGGCTTTGTGCGTTCCGAGCTCCTGCCGGGGAGCAGCGGAGGGTGCAGCACGGCCAAGCTGCTCGGTGGGGTGCTCTCCGGGCAGCTGGGGGGGTTGCTGGGTGCTGAAGGCCTCCCCCAGCTGCTCCCGGCCGGGGCAGCTGGGGGAGGCCTTCAGCACCCAGCGACCCCCCCAGCTGCCGCTGGTGCTGAGCCCTCGTGGGCCAGAGGATGGATCCAGTGCGGCGCTGCTGCTGGGTGCCAGCCCCACAACTGCGGCTGTGGGGAGCTGGTCCTCTCGAGCATCGCACGCCGGGCACGGCTCTGCCTGCCCCCAACCAGAGCTTCCCCCGGCAGAGCATCGGGCACGGGGCGGTTGGGGGGAGGGGGACCCGCACCACGGCCAGGAAAACCCACCCGCACCGCTCGGTGCTGCGGGGGATGCTGCGAGCGGAGGCGGGATCCCGCGGGAGCGGGCCCTGCTTTGCAGGGGAGCCACGCGCACGGCAGCTCTATTTTTATCCCCGCTCCTGCCTGACTGAGCAGCTCCCTCCGCGCGGTGACATCTAATTTAGCAGCTTCCCCGCACCCCGCTGACTCTGCACGTGAGGGGGAAGCACAATGCGGCGGCTATTTTTAAACGCCCATAAATATTAATCCCGCTCCGTGATGCGGCAGCAGCCTCGCTCGCTGCCGGTGCGAGGGCAAAGCGGGGGGGGCCCCCCCCCCCCGCCCCCCCCCCCCCCCCGGGCCCCCGGGGTTTGGGGGGGGGGGGGGCCCGGGGGGGGGGGGGGATCCGGACCCACACCCACAGCCCGGGCCGGTGCTGGGAGCAGCCCCCTCATGGGTGTTTGCTGGTCCCGCTGCCGCCTCGATGCCGGCTCTGTGTAGAGCCACGGTGGCAGGGAGGAGCCGGTGGTGGCTGTTTTTATCCAGCCGTGCCACTGCAGCAGCGGGAAAGGGTCTGCACAGGGCTGTGCTGCACTGCAGCCTCGAGATTTTCGGGCTCTGCAGGGTGGGGGAAGGCTGGAGACCCGGGGGTGCTGGGACTGGGGAAATTTGGGCTTCTCTGACCCAGCAGGGAGAAACGAACGGGATCGGGCCCTGGGAGCAGCCCGTGGCTCCCCAGCTTCAGCTTCTCGGGGCAGGCCCAGCCCCGACCCGGTGCAGAGTGGGGCTTCGCTCCCCAGTGCTGGGAACACTGCTCTCCCCGCTGCCAGCTCCGCGTGGGGATGGACCCGCACGGTGTGCGCCGACCCCTGCGCCTGCAGGCACCGCACCGGGCCGGGCTCCAGCCGTGCAGCGCCTGGGGCTGCTGCCGTCAGGTTGTGTTCTGCTAATGGGGCCGAGACGCAGGCCAGGCGCCTCGTTAAGCGTTTATCCTCCCCGAGCAGCGGGGGAATATCCGTGCACGGTCTCTCCAAGGAGAACCGAAGATGGGGCGAGGGCGGCCACCGGCGTCCTTGTTCGCAGCACGGCAAGGGCACGGCCCTCGGCCCCACGTCCCCGGTGCCCGGTGCCCCGTAGGGGCGAGCCCCGGTGCCAGCTGCCTGCTGGGGGCGGCCCCAGACCGGAGCACCGGAGCCCGGTAACGGCGGCCGCTCTCCATGGTCCTGAGCCGGCCCCGGCGAGGCCCCGGTGCCGGTCCCCTCGTGGCTCACCGAGCCCCGGGCACAGCGGCTCCCGGCAGCGCTGGGGGCCCGCTCCGGTCCCCTCCGGGCTCCGCCCGCCTCGCTGCCCGCCGCGGCTCGGGTTTCCCCGAGTAAGCGATGCCGGTGCCGACGGGAGGCGGGGGGCAGGAGGGGCCACGCTCCGTGGCGGTCGATCCCGCTCTCCCTGGGGCCGTGGGGAGCGGGGGCAGCCCCGGGCTGCGGGGAGGGGCTGGAGGGCAGAGCTCGGCTCCGGGCAGCGCCAGCCGGCGCCTTTCCCACGCGGGGTTCCGGGGATCCCGGGGACTCCGTTGGTTGTGGCCGCCCCAGGCCCCAAGCTCAGGGGGTCCCGGGCGCTCCTGGCGGGGTTCTCCCCGTGTCCCCCCAGGCGGGAGTCCCGCGGCTCAGCCTCCACCCGAACCGGGCGTGGAGAGGAGCCGGGGGCGAGGCGGGGGTGCCGGGCGCCGTGCGGCCCCCCCGGCGG
>NC_034434.1:3759904-3777166 GCF_002078875.1 Numida meleagris | reverse complement strand
CCGCGGGGTGCGCACGGCAGGTGAGTCCGCACCGGGACCCCGCACCCCGGTGCTCCCCGGTACTCCCCGGCTTCGGGAGGAGCAGAGCGGGAGGCGGCGGGCGGGGTCGGGGGGGGTCCCCTGCAGCGCCGCGCCGAGCTTCCCCCGGGGAATTACCGGGGCTTCCCTCGCCCGCAACGCCCCCGGTGCCGAGCGCAGCCGGAGCTGGAGCGGGGCCGGGGGGAACCCCGGGCATCCCCGGCTGCTCTGTGAGCGCGGCGGCTCCCGGTGCTCGCAGAGCCCCGACGCGGGCAGCCCCGGCCCCTCCGCTGCCGTTCCCGGGATCCCCGCGGTTGGGCAGGAGCTGCCCTCGGTGCCGTGCGCGGTCCGGAGTGCCGCGGCCGGAGCCCCCTGGCCCCCCCGTGGGGTCCTCGGGAGCCGCATCCCATCCGCGGGGGATCCCCAGCGCCCGGCTCCTGCGGAGCAGGCTCCCCCTTCCCGGATCACCGATCCCGGCTCATTTGGATCCGTCGCAGCCGTTCCCAGCCCCGCGCTCCCCCCCCAGGTTCTTCTGGCAGCCTTGGGGGGCTCAGTTCCCCGTCCCCGCGGGGGTGCCGCTGTGGGGCTGGTGGTGCCGGTGCCCTTCGGCCGCCCTGAGCTCTGCTCCCTGTGCGGGGCTGCCCGCAGTGGGGTGCTCGGGGTCGGCTCCATGTGGCCGCGACCTTGGGGTGTCTTGGTGCAGCTGCACCAAGTTACGGCACCGAGCAGTGAGCAGGGAGAGCTGTGTCCGTGCCCCATCCCAGGCCTGGCAGCCTCCCCCAGAGCCCCAGCAGCCCCCGGGATGGCTTTGCGGGGGGCTCAGGACCCCAGCCCCAAAGAGCCACTTCCACAGGTGGGGAGGAGGACGTGGGAACCCCGGGGCTGCCTGTGCCGGGCAGCGCGGTGCAGGGCTGTCACAGCAGAGCTCTGCTGCTGGGCTGCCTTTTCACACCGATGTCATTGATTGTGGGATGCATGCAGGGTCCTTGCATCCTGCCTCGATCGCGCCGCGGCCCCTCAGCGCAGCGGGGCCTGTGGTGGGGAGAGCGGAGCAGCTCGTGCCCTCGGACGTGGCCTTATCTGCTGCCACCACCCTGGGAACTTGCTTGGTGCTCAGCTCCTGTGAATTTCCTTTTTCTGTTTTTTGTTTCTTTCCTGCTGACGTTTTTCCCCTCCGGAATAAAGGGCTGCACGGGGACCATGGTTACGGGGTGGTGTGGGCAGCCAGCCCCGGGGCCGGCGTGGCACTGGACAGTGGACAACGCAGCCACCCGCCCTGTGCCAGTGCCCTCGAATCAAACACCCCATAGAAAACATGGCACGTGCCCTGCGTCCGCCCCGGCAGCGCTGGGAAGCGGAGCCCCTGAGCCAGCATCCAGCCTGCGCCGGCCCCGCGCTGCTGGGGAACCTGCTGGCGGCCGGCGCTCCCCTGGGCCCTGCCTGCAGCTCGCCCGGAGCTCTGCAGGATGCGCTGGCTTCAGGCAGCTCGCACTGCCGGTGACCTTGGCGGGGATCTCACCCCCGCCTCCGGCTCAGCCCGAGCCGTGGCCGTTTGTTACAGCCCAGCTGCTGCACAGGAGACGTGCGGTGGCTCAGCCCCTCGGGAACTAATCCCGCTGCGCAGGAGCCCCGCGCGCGGCCGCCGGTGGCGGGGGGACGAGCGAGCTGCGCCGCCTGGCCCCATCCCCGTCCCGCGGTTGGGTGCAGCGGGTGGGCGCAGTGCCCCTGGGCGCCTCATCCTGACGCTGTCCCCTTGGTGTCCCCGTCCCAGATGTACCTCCTCCGGCCCAAAGCGCCGCGGGCGAGAGCCGAGGGGCCGGTGGCCGCGTGACGGAACCGGCGCAGCACCGCGTCCCCGGCAGAGCCCTCCGTCCTGCACCCCACGACCATGTGGCTGCTCGTGCAGGGCGTCCTGCTGGCATCCTGCCTGCGTGCCGCCGCCGCCTTCCCCAGGGGCTGCTACCCCTCGGAGGAGGAGGGGCTGAAGACCTTCCGCTGCAGCAACGCGCGGCTGACCGAGGTCCCCAAAGACATCCCCAACGACACCAACAAGCTCTACCTGGACTCCAACCGCATCCCCTTCCTGCCCCGCGACGCCTTCCGGGACCTGCCGCTGCTGCTGGAGCTGGACCTGTCCCACAACGCCATCGCCGCCGTCGAGAGCGGGGCGTTCCGCGGGCTGGCCGACCACCTGCGCTCGCTGGACCTGTCCTCCAACAGGCTGGTGTCGCTCAGCAAGGACGCCCTCAGCAACGTGAAAGCCAAGGTGAACCTCTCCAACAACCCCTGGCTGTGCGACTGCCGGCTGCAGGAGCTGATCCGCGCCGTGGACCTGGCGGCCGGTTCCTCCGCCGGCATCGTCTGCGACTCCGCGCTGCAGGAGGAGCACGTGGGCAAAGCCTTCCTGCAGGTGATCGCCGACACGGACTTCTGCAACGTGTACAAAAAGACGACGGACATTGCCATGCTGGTCACCATGTTCGGCTGGTTCGCCATGGTGATCTCCTACCTGGTGTACTACGTGCGGCAGAACCAGGAGGACGCGCGGCGGCACCTGGAGTACCTCAAGTCGCTGCCCAGCAAGCAGCGGCACTCGGAGGAGTCGTCCACCATCAGCACCGTGGTGTGAGCGGGGCCGGGGGCGGGGGGACGTCCTGGTGGCATTCCTGGGGAGCGGTGTCCAACGGGGGCAGCGAGAGGACACGGCCGCGGTGGGGGGTGATGATCGGTTCTCAGTGATCGGTTACTGGCAGGGGAGACCTGAGCGTGCCCCCACCAACTGCACGGCACCGCTCCAGATGGGAGGACTTGGTTTGAAACTGTTTGATTTCCTTTGCAGCCATCCCTGGGGCATTAACGACATCGGTGTTTTAATCCCTCTGGTTTACCCTCTGCTGCCCTGGGGATGTTCCTGGCGCTGCAGGGCCCGGGGGGGTGCGGGCTGTGGGCTGCAGCCCTATGGGACAAATGGATGGGGATGAGGGTACGCAGTGTACACAGTGGTGGGCAACGGCCCCAGCTCCCATCTCCTGAGCTGGTGCTGCCGCCCCATTGCTGCCCTCACCCAGAGATGGGCACGGGGGATGAAGACAGGACCTCCCCCTCTGAGTGTTTCGGTGAAAATGGGAACGGAGCCCCCCGGGCTGTGCCCTGTGCTGAGGGCGGTGGGTGCTGATGGGGATCCGAGGACACAGGGGGTCGGTGCTCTGGGTCAGTGGCTCCGGCCCCACCGCGGCTCCGCTCTCTCTCAAGGACTCACGGCTGCGACCGCTCACTGTGACAGCGCTGGGATGGGGCCGAGGCGGCCGCTCCTCCGCCTCCTCCCACTCCCTGCGCCGCTGCCAGGAGCCCGAACGTCCCCTCGGCCCCACATGTCCCTTTTTAACACTCCTCGTTGGGCTCCTGGGGTCGGCGTCAGGGACGGGGTGCAGGGTTGAAGGCAGCCCACGCCTGCCCCTCTGGCTCCCGTCGCTGGTTTTGTCCTTTTTTAAACCAACTGAAGCTCAACTGCCTTAACTCACCGAGAGCACCAACCAAAGCTGCTCCGACACCTCCGGCAGCGCCCGCCCCGCGCATCTGGGGCTGGCAGGGCTCGGGCCCCCTCCATCCCCCCAGTGCCCGGTGCCTATGGACGGGGCTGTGGGGAGCGGTGCCTGCGCCCTCCACAAGTGCCTACACCCCCAGCACAGCCCCAACGCACAAATGCCCCCGGTTCAGCCCCTCTGCCCCCTCCCCACGGCGGAGCACAGGGGTGGGGGGAACCGGACCGAGCCCCCGGGGCACCATCTCCCGAGGAGTGTTTTGTTTGAAGGGACCTTTCATGTTCTTACTTTATACGACAATAAATTGGCTTTTACTTTGGAGCCAGTGGTGGTCACGCCTTGCACCAGTGCCGCTCGTGTTGGGGACCCCCGGGGACCCCCAGCCATGAGGAGGGGATGAGGGTGCCGGCATCTCCGTCACACCCACAGGGCTCTGCTGCTGCGCGGGGCTCTCAGAAACAGGACACCGCAGGTAACCCTACCTTGGCCTGGAATTAATGAGCCCTGGCGGCTCAGGTCACCGCTCCGTGCTCTGTCCCTGAGCCGTGGCCGCTGTGCTGCTCCCTGCCTGCCCGTCCCCATCAGACCAGAGCAGGGCCATGGTGTGGCACAGGGGGCAGAGATGAACCGACCCCATGCCCACCCCCCACAGCTCCCCGTGAGGTCCCCAGCGCTGTGCTGGCTCACCAGCAGAGAACGGGCACCGGGAGGTGTGCAATCCCAGAACTAACACGGAGCGACAGCTCCCGCTCGCGGGACCTCAACCGTGCCCTCACCCGGCTGCCCCCAACCCCGAGCAGATGGCGGCTGCCCCACGAGCAGATTGCAGCCCCCCCGCTCCTGCTGGTGCCTCCTGGGGGGGCTGGGTAGCACTGGGCTGCCCGCGGGGGGGGGTCCCTGGCACCTGCCCTCGTGGTGCCCCAGCCACTGTCCCAGTGCCCCCACCTCGCTCCTGCCCCGGCTGCTGTTGGGATGGGGATGTGGGAGTCGGGACGGGTCCTCCCGGCACTCCTGGAATCACAGCTCTGTGGGTGAGGTGAGAAACCCATCCCCTGGGGCATCGCGTTCTGGGCGATTTGTTTCCAGCTGCGCTGCGGATTTACCATCCAGGATCCGCGACGGCAGAGGGAGCAGCGCATGCTGCACTGCATCAGGCATCCCCACACCTCTGTCATGGGCATCCAAGGCCGCGGCCCTTCGTTAGCAGAGCTGCTCATGGCCCCGAATTCTGTCCCTGGGTCGGGGGTGCTCTGGCTGCAGGATGTGCCGTGTTGGTTGGTGAAGCAAATCCCTTTGGGTCCACGCACGAGGAGCGCTCACCAACGCTGGCCCCGGGCCGCGTCCTGAGCCTCGCAATGATTCGATTTAGCAGAGGGAAGGAAGGATGTCTGATGGTTTAATTTCCACAATTATGAAAGATATTTCTAAATAATTAGAACAAACGGTGGCAATTACGCGGTGACGAAGGCCGACCCACACTTCGCCAGCGGCGCTCCGGCTCCGGAGGATCCTATGTATTTATTTTCAACACAAAAAACCCATGTACGGTGGCACCGCTGCCAAGAGCGAATCACGGCGACTGGCGGCCTGCAAGGGACCCACGAATCCTGGCAGGACACTGCATGGGGACAGTGCTGCATGGAAAATGTTGGGCAGGCAGCGGGCTGAGAGCACTGCGGGGCTGGGGGGGCCTGGGGGGGGGGATCTGGGGGTGATTTTGGAGAGATTTGGGGGAGGATTTGGGGAGAGCTTTGGGGAGGTTGTTGGCGGTGCATTGGGGAGATTCCTGGGAGGTTTTGGAGAGGCCTGTGTGGAATTTGGGGAAGATTTGGAGCGGATTTGGAGAGGATTACGGGGAGATTTGGGGGGAGTTCTGGGGGGAGATTTTAGGGGAAGTTTTGGAGGGGATTTTGGGAGGGTTTTAGGAGGCTCCTGGGGCCTTTTCTTGGCGACTTGGGGAGGTTTTGGTGGGGTTGCCCCTTCTGGTGACAGTGATGGAGCCTGGAGCCTCCGTCATCTTCCTGCCTCACTGGGGACGCGGGGACACCTGGCACTGCCGCTCGTGTCCGTCTGTCTGTCTGCCCACTGGGATCCCACGTCCTCGCCCCAGGCCGGGCTTCGGGTGCCGGGAAGCAGCGCTGCCGACCTCGGTTCTGGTTCAGCAGAGCACTTGAAAACGCCGCTCCATTTCCTGCGAGGATCGCATCCTTCGAGGAGCGCCCCGGGGCTGCTGCGCCCGCGCGCACTTCGCGTTTTTCAGCCGCCGGCCCCTTTGGCTCCGCAGAACGGCCCCGTCCGGGCGTTGTCACAGCCCCTGCTGCCCCCTCGTGTTTGTCCCCAGCGTTTGTCCCCGTGCTTGCCCCCATCCCAGCTGGGTCGCATTACAGGCGCGGCTGACGCACAGCACCTGGTGCTGCCCCTCCCCTGTTAACCCCACCCCAGGCTCTCCCCATAGCCCTGGGGCCGCTCCCCTGCACGCCCAGCTGTGTTGAAGTCCCTGCAGCTGACCCACAGCAGAAACCCTTTGCAGCACCGCGGTGATGCCGCTGTCGCCCCGGCAGACCCAGCGCCTGCTCCGTGCCTGCAGCAGCTCCACGGTGAGTGCGCGGTTCGCGCCGGGCAGCGCTCCTGGAGGGGTTTGTTCCAGGCGGGGAAACGCAGCTCTGATGCCGGCGCTGGGTTGCAGGCAGCGGGTCGGGCTCCTGGCTGCGGGGCACGAGGCTGGGGGGGGTGCGAAGCTCAAAGCCGTGAATTGATTTGAGGGAACGCATCCCCATCTTCGAGGCCTTTTCTCTATGGAGAGCGTTGTGGCCATGTGGCTGGACCTGGGGCTGAAGCAGCACTGTGGCTGGGAGGGGAGCAGAGCCTGAGGGGGGGCTGGGAGCGGTGGGGGGGGGGGGGGCTGGGACCCCCCTGGGAGCTGCTGAGGCTGTGGGGGAGGAAAAGAACTGCCCTGAAGGTGTGTGCTGTGTCCTGGAGATCTGCACCGTCCTGATGGCACAGCCTCTGCGGCACGAAGCCGAAAGGTTTGATCCAATTCTGCAGATTCTCAGGGCTCACTGCGGAACCTGAGTTGCCGTGGGAGTTTGCTCCTGCCCCGCTGCTTTAAAAAAAAAAAGAGGCTGGGAGAGGAGGTGGCCAGTGTTGAATCCTGACCCTGCGGCCGCTCAGCGCCCGCTTGCTGCTGCTTCACGTAGCAGTTTATGGATGTGACATTTCTTTGCTGTGAAAGAGGAGTGCAGGGAGCACAGCCCTTCTGCCGCGTCCCCCCGAGCCGAGCGGGGTCCATTTGGCAGCGGCGGTGGTCGCCCCACGGGCGGTTCAGATGCACATCTTATCCATCAGCACTTAATAAGCCGTGATTCCGAGAAGCTCTGAGCACGGTCTGTGCCCGCGCTGCCTTCTGCTGCCCGGCTGTCAGCGTGGATGAGCTAAACTGGGCGGAATCTGGTCGGTTTTTGGATGAATACTCACAGAGGGATTTCTGGGCGCTGTGAGAAGTGGTGGGTGCTGAGCGGGCAGGGCTCTCCTGTGTGAGCTGGCGCTGCATGGAGCTGGGCTGACGGCACCGAGCTCCGTGGCTGCGTATGGGATCTGAGCTGGGGCTGCTGCTCTGTGCATGGTGGGACCACAGCAGCTGCTCAGCTGCCCCATAATGGGGAGTAGAAGGGGCCAGGAGCTCTCCTGTGCTCCCCCCAGGGGTTGTGGGGCAGGCAGGAGGGCAGCAGCTCTGGTGATTGGCTGACAAAGCTCTGTGCCATGTGGGACAGGGGGGCAGGCAGTGCTCCTGGGGATGGACTGAAAGCACTGGAGTAGAATCTGCCCTAATGCTGCTTAATGAGCAAAACAATCGATTGCGGGTACAGCAGCTCGCCTTGCAGAATGGATGGGAGCAAGCCTTTGCTGAGCTGAGAGCTCTCCTGTCTTCTCGGCGCTCTGGCAGCTCTGATCTCGACCCACTGCTGATCCTGGGAGCTCACAGCTGCTGCCAGGGTATGAGCTGCTGGGCAGCGAGTGGGGCTGTGCCACCAGTACTTGGATGGAGGGAGGAAAGGGTGCAGCAGCACCAGGTGGAGAAGGCTCAGCAGCCTCCATCCCTCCCTCCCCGGGACATCCCTGCTCCCTCCTGGTGGACAGGCTGAGCCGTAAGGGCAGCGTTCTTCATCTCCCACCTGCACTGCGGATCTCGTTAGGGCTGAACTCATTAAGGCCCATCTCAGACACCCGCCCACACCCCATGGCTCGTATGGACTCCCAGCGCCGGGCGCAGTGCAGAACGCCCCACAGCAAAGGCAGCAGTTAGCAAGGATCCATCCAGCCCCGCACCGGGCACAACAGAACCTTCCACACATAAAGAAAAGGGGAAAGCCAAGGGAAGCGCATTTGTGTTCCTGAAGGGTGAGGATTCAGTACTTCACACCTCTGGGTAACTTCCCATGGGGATTCTGGCACACGTGACCTCAGCACCTCATCCCGCTCCACTGCCAGGACCCCTCAGTGCCCTCCCCCCCCTGGAGCACAGTGCAGTGTTTGGGGTCCCCCCCCAGGGAGCAGGCTCTGGGAAGCAGCGGCTTTGGGACGCACACGGATCGCCTCACCCTGAATGAACACCCCATTTTATGCCTGAATGCAGGAATTACAGCAGGGGTGCGTGAGTGGGGGAGCTCGGCCATTGCTCCAAGTGGGTGCAGGGCTCCAGGGCCGGGAGCTCAGCGCCAAGAGGCCATCACGAAACCAACGATGCTTTCACACCTCCAGTTTCTGTGCCACGTTCATGGGCAGGACTTGGCTCCGTACCTCGCACCGCGGTGCCCCGCGCACACCCTGCAGCTGACAGCGCTGTCGGGGCTGTACGTCCCGGGGCTGCACACCACTGCGAAGAGAACAGAGCCCATCAACCTCCCCAAAAGGGGAATGGGAACACCCCGATTTCTGGCAGCACCGAAGGCCGAGCGCCTTCCCATCGCAGCTGATGTGCCCTGTGGACCTGGGGGTGCCCCGTTACCGCAGCAGCCGGCGCAGCTCCGGTGGGTGACGTTGTTTTTCCCGAAGCCCGGGCGGCAGCTGTCGATGGGGGTCACGGAGAAGCTGCCCTCCACGTAATGTATGGTAGGAGTGATCCGGAACTCGTGCTTCAGAGTGTACGTCTGCTTCCTGAAGAACTCCCCGATTCGGTCTGTCGCCTGAAATGAGGAAACATCGGAGAAATGAAGGGAAGCGTCCGTTGGTTCGGGGTTGAAAGCATTCATTCATAAAGGTGAATTCGTGGAGGGGGAAATCGGGGCTGGGGCCTGGCAGCCCACGGGGGTGTGCTGGGGTGGCGTGTGCTGGCATGGAGGAGGTCACCCATCTCAGATCAGCTGGAGCGGGTCTGATTCACATTGAATTCCATTTACAGAGTCACAGATCTGAGATTTAGCCTCGAGAGCCGGGAGCCCGCTGAGATAAATGTCTGCGTTCGATTCCTTACGTTGAGGAGGTGGACGTAAAGAACCGTTGTGTTTTGTGTGTGTGTGTGTGAGTGTGTGGATCAGTCTGACCTTTAAAAGCAGATTCCCATCCCGAATTTAATTATCTGAGCTCCATCAGTCATCGCTGGATTAATCCCACAAGAGCTGGGGCAGCTGGGTGACCCGACCCCCCCCCCCTCACGGCGCAGAGGGCGATGGCACAGAACCTGCTGAGCTCTCCGGTTCGTGGCGTCCTCGCAGTGCCGGGGAGGGCGGCCGCAGAGATCTTCCCATCCCAGAGCAAAGGGATTCACTGTAGGGGGGTGGAAAAAGATGCACGGTAGCGGAGTTTTCTTTGAGAATCCGCTATGGCCAATGTGCAGCCTGCGTCTCTGGGTTTGTTTCAGGGAAAACACCAACAGATGAAATCCTGCACTGCGTTCTTTGGTGTTCCGTGGTGGTCCCCTTGTCCTCTCACCCCCCCCCCCCCCCTCGTTTTCCCTCTCATGTGCTGAGGGCAGTGATTTCTCCTCCCCTCTGTCGCTGCCTCCTGCCAAGCGGCACTTTGGGGAAGGTTCCCTTCGCTGGGTGGGTGCTGATTTTGGAAGAGGAGTCACAGGAGCGCGGAGCTGCCGGTGCCTCCCCAGCGGTGGGAGCGGGAGCTGGGCCAGGGCTGGTGAGCTGGGGGGGTGCGGGGGGCGGCCCCGGGTTCTCCCGCAGCGCCTCTGCTGCGGGGGGCTGAGGTCTCCCGGTCACTTCGGGGCTTTGGGGCTCCGCTGCGCGCTCCCGCTGCGTTCTGGCTCCATCTGTGGGCCGGGAAGGGAAAGCGCAGCGGCCGCGGGGGGGAACGGGCTCCGGGCGGGGGGGGGTGCGCGCATCGGCGTTCAGCGACAAAACCCATCGCTCCTCCGCGGGCGCGGAGACCCGTTACCTCGGAAAGAGACGAAGAGTTCGCTCGGGGAGTGCCGGTGGGGAACCTCGAGGGAATGGCAGCGGTACGAGAGCCCCTCCACTCGGCACGTCAGGTCCAGGATGAGGTTCTCCACGATCTTCTTCAGCTCCTCCACGAAGCGCGCGTTGGCTGCCAGCTCGCAGCCCTTGGCAGTGAAGCGCACCGAGACCTGGTACACGCGGTCAGCTTCCCTGTACGCTGCCAGAAACAGGCGGTGCAATGGGGCTCGGGCTGGTGCCCGCCTCGCCTTCACACCCGTGCGCTTTGCAGCTGAAATACAGGCTCGTGTTCGGAAGCAAAAGCGTAAATAGTTTGCTCGTTAACAGAGCGGAGCGCTCGCAGCCTTGCTGTGGCTGACGCAAACCTTAAGGGGCTCCTTCGTTAGGGTTTTGTGCTCGAGGTGTGAAGCTCTGCTCCTAAAGGAGGGGCAGGAGGGGAAACAAACACGGGGCTGCCCACGCTGTCATGGTGTGGATGGGGTTGATGCAAGGTTGGGTGCTGGAGCTGCTGCACAGTCCTGGTTTGCAGCTGCTGGGTGACGCTGGGGTTGCTGCAGGCGGCTTGGTTCTTGTGCAGGGTGGAGTTTTGCATTTTACTCTTTCAGTTGCCACATACTCTTGGTGGCAACCTTTGGATATTTGAATGTGTATATATATATAAATATAGGGCTAAAATGCCAGCACCCTCCGTTCACCAAGCTTTGGAATAAACAGGCGTGCCACAAACCCAAGGAACCACAAGGGCTACGTGCGTTGGCTTGCTGGAAACCACCCCCCCCTTACCATACACCATGAACCTGTAGGTATTGGCCACATCTACTTCTTCTTGTGCTGAGGTCTCTATGATTCTGTGGGACAGCGTGCACGTGTAGGCCCCGGACATGGACGCCTGGAAGCCCTGCAGCACCAGCTCCCCAGCACCCGTGAGATTCGCATATCCTTGCCCTGGAATAGAAGCAGGAGGGATGTGATGGCTGCGAATGCGAGGCTCCTGGTGCCCTGCTCATCCAGAGCTCTTAAGGAGGAGGAGGTGTGCAACGGCGTTCTGTGACACACTGGTTTGCATTAGTCTGAAACGGGCTGAATTGGAGCGCTGGGGCTTGCAGCAAGTTTCCTTTCATCCCGAGCATTTGGTATTTTAGAGGGAGAAAGGAGATGTATTCTAAGGTCAGAATCTGGGAGACAAAACCCGAGGGCCCCACCATGGCGTTGCAGAGTGGCATTGATAGAAAGAAGGGAAATGAGATTTTGGGTGCAGTGACCAACCCGGCCATTTGCGCTCAGCTTTTCCCCTCATAGTGGGAGCAGAGCTGGTTTTCTGCCCCAGTTTTCCTGACTCCCAGGGGCTGTTTCGTGGGAAGCCCTCGCTGTGAGTGCTCTGGAAGAAGGGCCTCAGGCAGAGGGAGAAGAGTGGGAACCCTGCATGGGCAGAGCGGAGCCTCTCACCTTCTAAACTCATCCCATCTGGACCGGTCCATGAATACTTGGGATCTATTATTTCTTCTTGAGAAAGAGACAAGTCCATGCACACCAGGGTTGGGCTATTGGTGAGCATTTTAACGTACACGTTCTCTGCAATACGAGAGAATAATAAGGTCAATGACGTGGGATGTTTGCATTGAAGGAAACCACAAAACGCTTTGGGAGCGCACGTAGCGGGAGGCCAAGCTTGTTTCTCGTCTTGGGACTGAAGCAGCAGAAGGGAGCATCCCCATGATGCTGGGAGATGACCAAGGGCTGGACCCGGAGCAGCAGCTGGGGCGCTGAGGGTCTGTCCCTCATTTAGATATCACTTCTTCCCCTGCAGCACCAGGGGACGCACGCATTGCCCAGCTCACACCTTCCCGTTGCTGCGTGCCATCACGGTGGTGTTCTGCAGCGCAGTGCTGACTGTGCTGCTTACAGGATGCTCACAGCACCCCAGTGCCACCCCAAGAGCCTCCTGAGATCTAACGCCGTGTGTGTTTGCAGCCGGGCAGCTCTACCTGGATGTCGAACGTTGCCGTAGATCACGTTCTTCCGAACTAAACCAATGGAAAGTTGGCCTTCCTCAGGTGCAGCTGTAGGGAAAAGGATGAGTATCACAGACAGAAATCCAGCGGTGCAGCTGTTTGCTCCGTCCTGGCCTTGCTCCCCCTCCTGATGCACTGCCCCATGTGTTGCTGCCTCAGTGCTTCTTGTTGCTTTGGTGCCCAGGTTGCAGCTGTGATGCAGCAGGGCCCAGGCGAGCCGGGCATCCCACTTCACCAACGAAAAGAACAAACCCATACAGAGCTCTAAACCCCCCCAGCAACCCGTGCTCTCATGCTGACCCCCGGGGGCTCAGTGGGATGGCAGTGACACGGTGCCTTCGTCAGGTGGGTGCTGAAGCATGAGAGCTTCCATGGGAGAGCTCTGGGCTCACGGCATCCCCTCCAGCACTGTGCTGGGGGACCGCGGCCGGACCCCTCCCCACCCCATGGCTGTCACCGAGTGCTGAACGGCCTTCCCACGAGGTGCCCCCATCCCTCAGCCTCCCCCAGATCCCCTGCACCCTTCTGGGGGGGCTGTGCCTTCAGACCCCCTCGCTACCTCTTCCCGGAGCGCCCCAACATGCCTCCACCACCGCTGCCACGATGGCTGCCATCCCCAGCAGGGCTCGCTGGGGGGAGCGTGGCCTCCCACCGCCCCCCGCCATGCCAACCCCGCTCAACAGCCACCCCTGCGTGAGGCCAACGGGCAGGGGGTTCCAACGGGCGGGGGGGTTCCAACGGCCCTTTCTGCCCTCCCCTTGCTGCTACTGGCCTGCCCCACACAGGGCCCCAGTGGGAGAGAAGTCCCAGCCCCGTGGTCAGCCACCTTTCCTCCCACAACCTGCGCTTTTTTGGGGGTGTTTCTGGCCTTTTTCAGCCCCTTTCAGCTCAGTGGGGTGCTCGGTGTCGGAGGCAGAGGTCCCCCAGGGATACAGAGGGACGTAAATTTTGCAGTTTGCTTTGCTTTTCAATAGCAGCGTTAAGAAAACCAGGTAACAAGAGTCTTGTTCTCATCTTATCTCCGCAAAACTCGGGTGCTCCCAAGAGTGGAGTCCGCTCCACGTGGTCCCAAGTCCAAGGAGCGCTGGGTCTGTGGACGTCAGCACGTGAAGAGGTCAGTGGTGGTTGATGTGACGTGTAAACGGCATCGGGGCCACTGGCGCCCAAAGGAAACCACGTGGCAAGGTCACTCGTGTGCGTGGGCACCGCTGTGTGCGTGGTGGAGCCCTGGGCTGCTCACCGTCCGCTGGCACAGCATGAGTCGCAGCTCTACCAGTGCCAAGTGCTCCCTGTGCGATAGGTGTTGGCCTTTGAAGGCATTGCAGGCAGCATTCCTGCAGTGCTGGCATATCAGTGCTTGCTGTGAGCTCAGAAGACAAATTGCTCCCTGAGCACTGAGCTTTGTTTCGGGCTGGCTTTACCGTAGCGGGTCATGGCTCCGCTTATCTCGCTGGATGTGGTGCTAAGGGGCAGAAATGGCACTTTTAATTATTGTTTTCCTTTAATCTGATAAATTCACGCACGGAGGTGTGAGCTGGAGGCGGCTGTTTGCCAGCTCCAGGTGGGATGGGTGGCTGGGATCCATGGGATCCTTTGGGCAGGGATCCTTGGGGATGCTTGGCTCTGCCCATGGGAGCGCACCTGAGCCTTGCAGGAGTGCTACCCCCTGGAGTCACGGAATCATTGGAGTTGGAGGGGACCCCCAAAGGCCTTCTGGCCTCACTCCTTGTGCTGAACAGGGACACCCACGGCTCCATCAGGAGCTCAGAGCCCATCCCCTGACCCTGGGTGTCTGCGGGGATGGGGCACTGCCACCTCTCTGGCAATCTGTGCCAGCGCCTCACCGCCCTTACTGTAGACATCTTTTTCCTTATATCCAGACCAAATCTCCCCTCTTTCAGTTGGAAACCATTTCTCCTTGTCCTGTCACAGCAGATCCCACTAAGGAGTCTGTCCCCTTCTTCCTATTGGTACCGAATGGCCACTGTAGGCGTCCTGGAGCCTTCTCCTCCCCGAGATGCACAGCCCCGGCTCTCCCAGCCTGTCCCATGGTGTGGGTGTTCCACCCCTGGGATGGCTGTTGTGGTCCTCCAACAGCTCCACGTCTGCACCGAGCACCCCGCCCGAGGACACAACACCCCAACCTCTGCTCGCCGCTGCCCCCGCAGCGCCCGGAGCCCCCCGTGTCGGCGGGGGCTCAGCCCTCCTCCCCCGCTCCGTTCCGCCGCGCTCCGTTCCGCTCTCCTCCCACCGGGCCGGGCCGGATGCGGGGGGACTCGGGGCGGCGGAACGGAGCGGAGCGGAGCGCTCGGATCGCGCAGGTGAGGGGCGGCCGCGCAGCACCGACCCCGCAGCGCTGGAGCTCCGGTGCCGCTCCCGGCCGCGGGGGAACGGGACCGCGAGATGCGCTGCTATGGGAGGGAGGGGCTCGCCTTTATTCCCCCCCACCCTCCGGTTTCAGCAGCGTCCCGACGCGGGCGATGCAGCTGGGGCTGCGTGCGCCTTCATACTCTGCGCGTTAAGGAGCGAGCGGGCGCGCTGGTTTCTTTCCTCTTGTAAAGCCTCCCTGCAGCTTCCAGGAGCAGCAAAAGCCCAAGCTGTGCATTAGCGTCGGGCTGCAGCACGATTCGCTTGTGAAGGAGAACACATCGCCCTTTTTTTTTTTTCAAAAGAAGCCCGGAAAAAGGCTCCACTAAGTGCCCCCTCGGGGCTGGGTTCACCCCGCGCTGCCCAAACTCCTCGGTTAGAGGCTGCAGCCTGGGTTCCGCTGCGTGCTGATAACTTCAGGGTCGGGTTATTTAAAATGAGAGGCAGTTTTCTATTTGAAAGCAACTTTGTCCTTCGGCTTTTAAACGCGTGTTGTTATGTCAGTGCTATCTCGTGCAGAATCTGACTCGGTCGGGGTGCCGCCGCCCGAGGGCTGGCACCGTATCTCGGCGGCAGCGCTGCTCTCCGTGGGGCTTCGTTTCCTCCCTCGTGTGGCTGCGCTCACTGAAGAAGCCGCTTTGCCTTCCTGTTTTGGCACGCTTAGGAGCTAACGTGGAAACAACCCCTGGGGCTCGGGGGCTGCACGCGGGGTGGGGGATGAGTCCGTGAGGCTGAGGTCGTGCTCACGGATGGAATCGGTGTAGGAGACGGCGTTACACGGCGTTCCCTCCGGGTGCGCTAAGTGCTGCGCAGCTCTTTCCATGGGACTTGTGTTCCGAGCGCTGCTGAGGTCAGTGGGAAATCTGCGAGGAGCACGAGGGGCCGCGCTGTTTGCTCCGTGCGTGGCCGTGGGAGTCTTCCTGCAGGGCAGGGGCTGGGCTCCTTTCTCTCAGCGTGTTGAGCCTCTTGGGAGAGGCCGAGAGGAGGAAGGGGCCGTGTCTGCTCCGTGCTGCACTCAGAGGGCTGGTGGCAAAGGGGATGTAAAAGGACGTCAGCTCTGCAGCGCTGTCGGGTCAAGAAGTGAGAAGGCAATGGTGTGGCTCTCCCTTGGGAAGCAGAGAGGTAAGGTCATCGCAGCGCCAGCCGCCTCCATCCCGCAGCCTGCGGTTATTTTATCAGCTAAGACCCAGGTAGACCGTCCCGTTGCTTCTGCGGACGGGCCAGGCTGCAGGGCAGGGCACTGACGTGGCTGCGCGCCGCGGTGCCGCACCGCTTCTCTAACGAGCTATTTGAATATTCGTGCTCGCTTCGCCTCCCGGCGCAGCGCACGGGAGGGCCCAGGCCGGCTCTCAGAGGCACAGGAACGTTACTTCTGCTTCCTAACGGAGCGCTGCGCTCGGCTGCAGCCACGGCGCCCGGTGTCCTCCCATCACCCGGTGTCCTCCCGGTGCCTGGTGTCCTCCCGGTGCCCGGCCGGCCGCTCTCGGACCCCTCTCTGCCAGGACCGACGTGCTCTGTAAGTGAGTTCCCACCTCGCGCTTTTCAGAACGCTGGGGAGAAGCGCGGACGTTTGTTCAGGGCCGGGGATCGTGGCACGCGCGCTCGGCGCCGTGAAGGATTGGGATTGGAATATCTGACTCAGGAAAGAGACCTGAGCTTAAATCTTGACACCGGAGGTTAAATGCTGAGATACTGCTAAGCCTGCAGGGAGCTGCTTCGGGTGAACGTAGGAAGGATGAGTGGATGCTGGGGCTTAAAGCGATGCAGGGATTGGGCAACTTCTGCACGGAGAAGAGATGCTCCGTGGCATTTTGTACTCGGGCCCCTTGAGGAGCGCCGTGCTGCCCAGCAGCGCCCGTGGGCAGGGATTCGTGATGCTTCAGTGTAAATAAATAGGCAGGGATGGTCTCAGCGCTGAGCAGAGTGACTGAGCACGCTCTGCTGGAAGCGTGCAGAGCTGTGTAGGGCCCATGCACCATGGCTGTGCTGCTGAGCTGCACCCAGTGATCGCGGCAGCCTTGCTCCCATAGGAGCAGCCGTGTCCTGCCGAGCACGGCGGGTTGGTAAAGCGGTGCCACCCAGATAGGGTTAAAGCAGCACGGAATAACGGGGATTCAAGCCTCTTGCCTCAGCAGTAATTATTTGCAAAGCTGCGAGGCTTGGTTTAATTGAGGTGGCCGTGTTATTTGGATGTGGAGTCAGAACCAACAGCAGGGAGAGCGCTCTTGGCTGCGTCTGATGTTTCCGTGTCGGTGCTCTGGGTACGGATGGGGCCATTTGCCTCCCAGCGCTTCACACTTCCTGCTACGATAAAATGAAACAAAGGCAAATTAGAAGCTTGAAATGTGAGGTAATTGGGTATTTCTCGTGCAGATAGAGTGAAGATTTGAACTTTGTGTCATTCGGTCCCATGACCTCGCTTATGACACAAGTTAAGGTGAAATTTGTGGCTCTGAGAAGAGAGGCTCCATGAAAAGCTTGTACTCGTGCAAGGACAGGAGGTCTGATTTAATTACTGGAGATGTTTTATAAGTGCCACTACTTAACAGCTTGTCTTCAGGCCGAGGAGCTTGGGCTGCTGGTGGCTTGGGTCACTGCAATGCCCATCCTCAGCGACTCTCCTTCCCTTCCTGCCCTTTGGTGAGAGCTCGTTAAGGGAAATGGGAACGATGTGCAACACAGAATCACAGATCAGAGCCATGGAACCGCCCATGCTGGAAAAGAGCGCTGCAATCACCGAGTCCAACCCAACCCCTCACCCACAGCACGGCCCCCAGCCCGACTCTTAGACCCGCTGCTGGGAAACGGGAGCGGAGCGCTCGTCTTTAGGGGGTAACGGGGGCAAATGTTGAAAAGCTGTGTTGGGTGGATCTCCTTTTGCCTTTTCCATTGGGTGGATCTCCTTTTGCCTTTTCCATTGGG
>NC_034434.1:3753425-3759794 GCF_002078875.1 Numida meleagris | reverse complement strand
GGATCTCCTTTTGCCTTTTCCATTGGGCGGATCTCCTTTTGCTTTTTCCATTGGGTGGATCTCCTTTTGCCTTTTCCATTGGGTGGATCTCCTTTTGCCTTTTCCATTGGGTAGATCTCCTTTTGCCTTTTCCATTGGGTGCATCCCCATTTACTTTTCCCTGTTGGATGGATCTGGTTTCGCTCCCCTTGTTGGACTCGTCTTTGCACGCAGCCTTGTCCGAGTGCTCCATTTCCCTGTGCAGAGTTAACAGTTTTGTACGTTGACGTTGTGGAGACCGCAGCAATGTTCCATGTGCAGCGGTGGTGCCGATAGATTCCAATGGGGTGAACGCGGCCGCGGTCAACGCCTCGGCGCTGTTACACAACCACCGGGAACGGGCTTTGCCCCTCCTGGAGCCGCTCCTGTGCAAAGCAGAGAAAAGATGTTTGGATATGTTAAAAAAAAAAAAAAAAGAGGAAAAAGAGAGAGAGGAAAGGAAGGAGGAAGGAAGCGGGCGGCTGTGACACCGTGGGGAGGGCGAAGCCCGGAAGGCAGCCTGCAGCTGCAGGGCTCCGCGGGCTCCAGCATCCCATGGGATCCCCGTCACTGCTCCCAGGTGGGAATGGGACTCGTGTCAGCGCCAGCAGATCCTGTGAGGGCTGCAGGCTCTGTTCTCGGCTATGGCACGGGGGCCGTGGCACTTCCTGGTGCTCCTGCTCCATCGAGCTGTCACCGCTGCGTGCGGTGCTTGCGGGGAGGGGAGGGGGTGCGCAGTGCGGAGCGCGAGTCGGTTCTGGTCGGTGATGGATGGTTCTGAAAGCTGGAAATACCAAACCCCTCGTTTTGGACGCGTGCAAACGCCCGTACGCTGGAACCTAACGATTCTTAGGTAATTGTCGGAGAGCTTTGCTTTTTCAGTTTTGCTTCTGGTGAAGGAGGCAGGGAGCGGTCACACGAGCGGCCGTGCCGGGAGCGCTTTTACAAATCCAGAGTGACTCAGAGCGGTTTTTCTGCGTCTTTTGCAGATTCACAGAGCAGCATGGACCTCAGCAACCCCCAGGAACAGCCCAAGGCTGCAGGTACTGCCCCGGAAACTTCCCCTTTATGTGGAGGGCAGTGTGAGGGTGAGGGCTGTTTGGATTCTGAGTAACAGATGCTAAAGGCAAAAACAGAATTCTAGAATTGAATGAATTGTGTTGGAAATCGATATTAAAGGATAAAGCGGCGTGCAATGGGGAGGGAAAGTTTTCAGGAGGAAGCTGTAAGTGTTGGCCGGGGAACAAAGAATAACTCAGTGCTCTTGGGCGACCGCACTCCTGAAAATAGGAAACCAAACCTGCGCGTGGGTAGGACCAGCACTTCATTGCTAATCAGAATATAAACCCGGGGTATTCAATAGTCTTCAATATTTCTTATTCAGGAGCATCGCTGCTCCTGCTGTCCGACTGTCAGTGTTCACAGCAGCTATTGAAATGGTTTCATTTATGAAAGATTTGGCTCCCGCTGCCCCTGGGCATTTGCACTGATTTCTGGGCAGCAAACCCACCCCGTGGAATGGCAGCGGGTGCAGCGATAAGAGCACCGAGAGCAATGCTGGGGGCTGGGGTGATGGCTTGGACACGCTGCAGCAGAAATAGTCGTCTTTTTTTTCACGGTTTGCTTTGCTTTTTGCAGAGGGACAGGAGGTTCTGGCCGAGTGCAACCCAAGCAAAGGGCAGGAGGCGGAGGGCACGGATAATGCAGAGGAGCTGAAGGAGCACAGTCAATCCAACGGAGAAGCAGGAGGTACGGTGGGAATGGCACGCGGGGGCAGCTGCCACTTGGCTCTCTGTGTGCCTGGTTGTGCTGCGGGAGCGACGAGGAGCTTGGTTCTGGGTGACAGCTCTGTTTGCCTGCGTGTCTGTGGAAGGGTGTGTTGGATGGAATAGAAAACAAACAGCTCCCGGGCTCGGAGCAGTCCTGCCATGCATACAGGGTGAGGGACCTCGAGTTTCTCCCTTGATCCAGAAGCTCATGACCTGAACCCACAGCACTACCGACATTCCTGCCCTGAATATACAGGCAGACACAAGATGCAGGGGGTTCTGGGGGGCGATGCCAGCACAGCAGCACTGGGACACGCTGTGGCTGTGGCTGTGACTGGGGTTGGTAGTTCTGAGGTAGAGTGCATGCATCCAGTGAATTAGTGGTCGCTGCAGGGTTCTCGGTTTGGGATGTCTTTGTGGCATCAGTGGGTGCCCCATCCCTGGAGGTGTTCCAGGCTCTATGAGCTCCTTGTGGGTCTGATCTAGCAGCTGGCAGCCCTGCCCATGGCGGGGGGGTGGAACCAGGTGCTCTCAAGGTCTCTTCCAACCCAAACCATCCTATGGTTCTGTGATTCAGTGACTTGATGTTGGGCTGCAGCAAAATGTTCAGGTTTCCGACTTCTCTGTTCTTGAAGCTGTGTGTACTGCAGAGCCTGGGCCGTGGGTTCCGCTCCACTGGCCCTAAAAAGGGGCATTCCACATTTTGAACTATTGAACGTGGAAAGCTCGAGCCTTTCCTACACCCAAGGCATCAGACGCTGCCCTCAGATTCTGCAGCATGCAAAGCGTTCCCGACCATTTGCCCACTCTGCCTCCATTTCATAGAACCACAGAATCTTCGGATCACTGAGGCTGGAAAACTCCTCCAAGATCACCCCACCCAACCGCCCACCTGCCACCGATATCCCCCACTGCACCACATCCCAGAGCACAGCACCTCAGTGCTGGGAGGTGTATGGACACCCCGAGCCTCAGTGACCCCACCACCTCCCTGGGCACCTGACCGCTCTTATGGGTCAATTTTCTCCTCGCATCCAACCTCTCCGCTCACATCAGCTCTGCTTTCCCCTCCTCTGCACTCCCCCACAGGAGCAGGGTCAGGGTTTGTTCCTTCACACCCCGCTGCTGCTGCTGAGCACATGGGCCGTGCTTGTTCTGCGTCGCAGCTGCCGGAGGTGGGATGCTGTGTGGTGAACACGGCACGGCCCGTCCTCCAGCTGCAGGCAGGAGGTTGCAGTGATGGGGTAATGCAAAGCGTGATGGAGAAAGGCACACATAAAAATTCAAAAAAAAAAAAAAAGCCCTTTTTTTTTTTTTTTTTTGCCTCGAGGGGATGGAAGCTGCGCTGCGGTGCACACGTGTGTGCTCGCTGCAGCCGTGCAAGCAGTGCTTCCTGTGTCTGCTCACAGGGTGCTGGGGCGGGGGGGGGGTGTGCTCCGTGTCCCTCATTTCTCCGTGACCCCAACGCCACCAGAGCCAAAGATCCCTTTAGTTTAAAAATCAGGGTGGAAAAAAAAAGACCTTGCTTCCTTGGGGACCGAACCCAAGGGTTCGGTTGCTTTGCGCCTCGATTCCCCCATCCGAGGCTGAAACTTCTGGGGCGCACCGATGTCAGCTGGCTTCCACGCTTGTGGAATGCAGCAAACCCAAGCCTCGTGGTGGCTGCTGCACGAGGGGTGCACTGGTGGCTGTGGGGCTGAGGGGGGACACAGGAGGGGGGGGACCGTGCTGAGCTCCCACCGAGCCCTGAGCGCACTCATTTATCAGCCCGGGGAGGAAGCGCCGCGTTTTATCAGTGCGTGCCATCTCCGAGCGCTGCGCGTGGGGTTATCTCGCGGCATCAGCTCTGCTGTGCAGCTCTGCAGGGCTCTGAGCGGGGGCACGGGGCCGGGGGGGGGGGGGCACCGTGCTGCTGTCACTGCTGCGCCGGGTGGGAATTCTGCTGGGAGCGGATGGCGTTGGCTGCCCATGGGACTGGGGCAGAGCAGCGCCCTGGCTCCTCCTGCAGGCCCCCCCCCCTGGCAGGGGGACGTGGGGTCGGCTGATGAGAGGTGTCTCAGCTCTCGGTGCGATGCATCGGGCGCAGCGTGGAGGAGAATGGGCGTTCGGTGCTGTGGGATGGATCGTGCGCTCCTTTCCCCGTCTCCTGTTTCTCTTTGGTGTGAGTTTCGGATCCGTCCCCAGTTGTTCCTAGAATCCCGGCACTGTCTGAGTGGGAAGGGACCTGTAAGGCTGCCTGGCAGCTCCCTGCGCTGGGAAGGGACACCCAGGGCTTTGTTAGGGTGCCCCTTAATGTTGGGCTTCTCGAAATTAAAGGGAGGAGAAATGTTTGTGGTTGGCATTCAGGTGAAATCTGCTCTGGAGCAGACGAGCTGCGGTCCCACCCACAGCCCCATGCAGAGCAGCGCATGGGGGGGGGCAGAGGGACCCAGGAACTGGAATTGCAGGGTAGGAAGGCAACCCAGCGGAGGGGGCTGTGGGGAATGGGGCTCCGTGGGGCCAGGGCGTGGGGTGCTCCCGCTGTGGGGTGATGCTTCTCCTTTATCAGCAGTTCCATCCGTCTCATGTTGATGTCTCTCAGGGATGTTTTGGGGGCAAGTCCTAAAGAAATGCTGCTGCGATTTGGCAAAAAGCTGGTGATGGATGGGAAATATCGGTTAGGGAATTAGGGATGTGTGTCAGAACGCAGGCTCCGAAGGAAAACCCCTCGATTTCTGAACAAAGTGCTTCAAGGAGCGGTGATTGGGCTTGGGTTCAACCCACACCACCTCTGAGACAATGTGCGCCGTTCTACTTCTACAAATGTTGCTATGCTTGTAATGAACCCTACAGCAACATAAACCACGTAGTGCTCTGGCAGCAGGAGGACACGGCTATTAACCAAGTAGGAAACGCACATCCAACCTCTCAGAAAGCGACGAGCACTGCTTGTCTCCCCCCCATTTCACTGCCCCATCTCCTTGCACCCCTGTGTGAGCAGCAGGACACGGGCATGGGGTGACTCTGGGGACTCTCAGCCCCACGGTGCATCCATGGATCCGGGAGGGGACAGCCCCCACGTGTCCGTGTCCGTGTGCATCCGTCCTGGGGACGAACCGCGCGTCCTGCGCTCGGAATCCCACCCACAGCTGTCAGAGCCCGGTAAACGATTTATCCGCTTCCACCATCGGTTTAATTGGGTACTTAGGAAGCGGCAGACGAGAAGCGCTTTTCCCTTTTTTTTTTTCCCCCTCTTTTATTTCTTTTCCCTCTCATCTGACGGAACATCTGCACCGTGAGGGGCTCATTATCTCCGAATCGGCGCAGCAAATCGGCGGTGCCATTAAAGTGCCACATCGCCGTGATTGAGTTCCTTTGTTCCCCCGTGGATTTCTTGCACGAGCCGGGGGTGTCACGGTGGCGGTGCCACCCCCGGTGCTGCTCCCTTCGGTGGCTCCCGGTGCTCCCCCTCGTGCTTCTCGCCGTGCCACGGCCAAACTTTGCTCTGCAACAGCGCAAACCCTGCGCATCTTTTTCTCTATACTTGATGCTGCATGAAATAGAATAACGGGGTGTGTGTGTATGGAGGGGGGGGGGTTCCTTCTGAGGCTCCCTCTCCCAGCACAGCTCTGATGCAGCTCCGCTTCGTCCCCCCGGTGCCGCTGGCTCTTGATGGGACGCACACAGCGCTGTGCGCACGCGGTGACTCACTCTGCAGCCGCCGCCACCGCTTCACGTTGGATTTTTTCCAGAACCCATTGTTTTTGCAGCGTGTCAGGTGAAACAAAAATATTACTCTGGAGCGCATCTTTCATCTCGCAGCCACCTCCCCAGGAAGCGAAACCCCGCGCTCAGCCCCGTGCTGCGCTTTGCTGCGTGCCGCCGCGCTCTGCCCCGCGCTGCCCTCCTGCGCTCAGCGTCGTTCTGGCTGCAGCTCTCCTGAGATCACAGCCCTGCCCTCTGCAGAGCTCTGTTATTGCTGGGGAGAGCTGTGTTTTCCCTCGGCTCCTCGCCCCTTTCTGCTTGCTGTTGCCTTCCTCTTGCTTAAGAGAGGCCAGCCTGGAAACTCCCTGATCCCATTGCGATGGGGAGTGTGGGTGGCATGTCCCACCCTCCTCCCAGTCTCACAGCGCTCCCTGTGCCTCTGGCAATGCACAGAGCCAACATTGGGGCTGGGGAAAGGCTGTGGCTTTGTCCGACCCCCCCAGCCCCGTGGTTCAGTCTGGGCTGGCTGCACTCCTCCTCGCGTTGTGTTGGAGCTTTCCCCTTTATCGCTGCCCCCTCCCAGGTCAGGGTCCATCCGACTGCCGACAGTGGTGTGAGGGTGGAAAAATTCCAACGCCTGTAATTTGTATCTGAGTTTGATAAAAGCCTCTTCCTCAGTGCTGCCACTCTGTGCTCTCAGCCACCGGAGGGTGACAGTTTCCACTGAGGTTCTTCAGACGCCCACATGCGACCGAAGCGCGCGGCATTGGGATAGCGCTGCAGACGGGGTGAGCCATGCTCAGAGCTCAGCGTGTCCCTCTGTGCCCCATAAGGCAGTAATGCATGGATTGAGTGCACCCCTGTGCCCCATAAGGCAGTAATGCATGGATTGAGTGCA
>NC_034434.1:3716004-3753420 GCF_002078875.1 Numida meleagris | reverse complement strand
CTGTGCCCCATAAGGCAGTAATGCATGGATTGAGTGCACCCCTGTGCCCCATAAGGCAGTAATGCATGGATTGAGTGCATCCATCTGCTCCGTAAGACAGTAATGTGCGGCTCAAGTGCATCCCTCTGCTCCATAAGGCAGTAATGCATGGCTTGAGTGCACTCCTGTGCTCCGTAAGGCAGTAATGCATGGCTTGAGTGCAATCCTGTGCTCTGTAAGGCAGTAATGCATGGCTAGCAGTCAGTGTGCGATGTGGGAAATGCAGAGGTGGAAGCATGGGATGCTCGTTTGGGCACTGAGCAGTGCTTGGCGCTGGGATGCCAGTGCTTGTGCTGTGCTGCAGGGACACTGCCATGGCTCTGGGAGGGTGAAAATCTGTGAGCTGCGGTGAGAAATGGTAGGAAACAGCAGAGAGCTCTTCTCACGTGGAGCTTGCAGCTTGTCCCCCCCCTCCCCCCTGGAAGCCATTGGTTTCAGTGCAGGCGGGAGGTAAGACGTTGAGTAGAAAGTGGGAATTGAAATTGTTTCAGAAAGTGCCACCGAGGTGCAGCTGCAGTGCCCTCAATTTTGCCTCTCTGCTGGGGTTGGAACCGCCGCCTCTCGAGGGGGAAATCCGGCTTTCTGGTTCTGGAAAAGAGGTTCTGCCGAGGGGTTCTTCCAGCAGCAGGCGGCGGTTCTTGCTCAGTGGATGGAAATGGGTGCAGGAACCGACTGCAAAAGTCCTGAGAGCAGAAGCACCCCCACAGCTCAGAGGCATTTCGGGGAGCAGGGCTGGTCCCAAAGGAGGGGCGGTGAGAAGTGAAATGTGGATGGGGCCCTGGACCTGCATGGAAGCCTCCAGCAAACCCTGCAAGCTGCACGAGCCCCTGGGAGCGGGGCAGCCCCAGGGCTGGGCTTCCCCGGGGTGGGAGAAGGGCAATGGGTGCCATCATCTGGGGGAGCACTCAGAGGGATCTCCCGGAGTTCTCCTCTCCGCTCGGATTCCTCAGCTCTCAGCCACGTGTTCCCCCCAGCTTCGTCCCAAAGACGAGTCACCCAAGCTTAGTGCAAACACTCAGGCTGGAGGAGCGGCTGGCACCAAAATACGGCTGAAAATGTTGATTGCATGGAAGCGCTGGTTCCCAGGTTTTTATTTTTCAGCGCCGCTTTTATGTCACCGCCTCATTTTCGCCGCCGCCGTTGTTTGTTCTCAGCATTTGATGTGGTTTATTACTCAGAACCGGAGCTAATACACACTCAGCAGCCCAAGTTCTGCCCTTGGAGAAGGGACGGGTGATTCAGCGCCATGCTGACTGCCCAGCCCTCTGCTCGGCGGGGGAGCAGGTGGCCACGAGAGCAAAGCTTTCCAACAGGAAGCAATCTATTGCATCTCCTGACGCTTCTCTTCACTCAGCTTGAGGCAGAACTCGAGGCTCAGCCACAACCCAGACAGTTAAGCAGGACAAAAGCTGCCCCGTCCGTTGGGAAGGATTGTAACGCGAGTGCTGTGATGCTGGGGCTGATAGGGAAAGGAAATTTGGAGGTCATCAGCTGTTTGAATGGTGCAACCCGTTTGCTCATAGGTTTACATGGAGCATTGCTAGCAAACTCTTAGCTACATGTTCCACTCTGCTCTGGCCATGAATGGGGATTGGTCTGAGTCGCTCTCTGGGGTCTCTCTGGACGCTGGGACTCGAGGCCATGGGTGCTGGTCTGAGTTTTGTGTCCTTTGGAGCTTTGGACAAACCCTGGGGCACGTGGATGTGTCCGACATCTGCACTCTGTGCTTGCTGGCCTTGCTCACCCAGCCGTCTGATAGTGCAGGCATGGAGCTCATCAGATGCTTCCCAAAGCCTTGGAGATCTCTGGATAAAAACTGCAGTGGCAAGTGAAGATTAGGATTCGTTGATTAGGATTCATTGATGAGAGTGTTTACCCTGGGAGCACCGGAGGTCTTAACGGAGCAGATGCATTTTTTGGCCGTTCCAGTGCCTTTCCCTATTCCCAACTCGCAGGAATGCCCCGTGCCATTCATTTCTGCGGGTTACTTTGTGGGTTGTGCAGGTTGGCACTTCCCTTCCCGGAGCTGCATGCGTGGGGCTTGCACTGCGTGGTGCTTTTATCATCTGCAGAAGGAAATAACCCATCAAAGGTAACGGCAGGTCAGCCCGCGTGGGGGCACACGGGGTTTGGTGCCTCACTGCGCTCCTTTATCTTTGTGAGGTTAAGCAGAAGTCTGAGGGAGATGAGTGATAGAAGTTTATGTAATTTTTGGTGGGTATTTTATCGAAGGTGACCGCTCTTTTCCTCCCCTCCTTCCCCCCGCTTTTGTGCTCTGCTTTACCTGCAGATGATGTTAAAGTGAAAAATGAATACGGCGACAGAGAGGAGGGTGCTTTAAATTCTGAGCGGATGGAAAACCCGGAAGAATCCGAAATACCTTACAGCTACCCCAGAGAATACAGCGAATACGAAGGCATTAAGCTGGAGAGACACTTGGGCTCCTACGACAACGCCAGGCCAGCGAGTGGGAAGATGACCTGCGACATCTGCGGCTTAGCCTGCATTAGCCTCAATGTCCTGATGGTTCATAAGCGTAGCCACACCGGTAAATATCCCACCTTCTTCTTCGAGGTCTAAATACAGAGAGGATAACGGTTTGGGATGCAGAGAGGATGCCAAGATCGGGCTTTTCCTGGTTCCGTCCCGCAGGGGTCTCTGGCAAACCGCTCACGTTTCTGTGCCTCACTTTACCCGCTTTGCCCTCTTGGGACTCCGTGTCACAGCAGCGTATTGGTGAGGCATTTTAAGAGTTTTGGATGAAAGGCACTATGTCGTCGAAGCGTTTCAGCCCCAGCGCACGGGTTAGATGGTTTCTGTGCTGCCGTTTCCAGTCTGTGTGCTGTACTTCTCTTTGTGCCATTCTTGCGCCACAAACCAACGAGCGTCTCCGGTTTTGAGCTGCAAGATAGGACATTTTTTTTTCTTGCTAAAAGTTGCTAGCTTGTTGGAATCAGCCTCCTCCAGACCACTCCTTCCCATGGAAAACCTGTGCGGTGGTTTCCATACGCGTGTTACGAGAAGCTCTGACACCAGAGCTGCACCCAACTCCCACTGAGGCCAACGGAAGGGCTGTGTGTTTCTGTAGACAGAAATTGATCTCATTCTTTCCCCTTCCAAAAAGGAAAGGGTATGAGGACGGCGCGATACCCACATAACCATTAAATGTCCTTTTTTGTATGTCATTTTAAGGTGAGCGGCCATTCCAGTGTAATCAGTGCGGAGCTTCCTTTACTCAGAAGGGTAACCTCCTCCGCCACATTAAGCTACATACAGGGGAAAAACCTTTTAAATGTCATCTTTGCAGTTATGCCTGCCAGAGGAGGGATGCGCTAACGGGTCACTTAAGGACACATTCTGGTAAGTGACTTCAAAGGCGCTTCGTGTGTTTCAGATGTGTGTCACCGGGACACGACGTGCAGAAAATAGTCAGCAAAGCTTGCGCAACCAAATTGGTTCTGAGGAGCTGGCAAAGAGCGGTGGCCGCTCCCTGCTGTGCCAATGGGACTCGATGGAACCCCATGGGACCCCATGGGACCCAATGGGACCCGATAGAATCCACTGAGACTCAATGGGACTTGGAGGGACCCAAGGGAACCCAATGGGACTTGGTGGGACTTGATGGAACCCAGTGAGACCCAGTGGGACCCATCGAGGCCCAAGGGGACTTGGTGAGACCTGATGGAACCCAGTGAGACCCAAGAGGACTTGGTAGGACTCGGTGGAACCCAGTGAGACCCAATGGGACCCAATGGAACCCAATGGGGCCATCTTGGGACTTGACTCTGCCCCTGATGTGCTCGAACACCTTTAGGAGCAGAACCAAAGGCAGCGTGGCTGCCGGTAGCACCTCGCTGCTGGGTAGTGCCTTTCATCTGAACGTCTTAACCTGCTCCACAAATGCGGTGCGATCCCTCCAGGCTGGGGTAGGGCGCTGTGTTCATTGCACAGGTGGGAGAAATGGAGGCACAGAGCTGAGGTGAATAACAAGCCAGGTAGAAATGGATGAATTCCTCCGATTCTTTCAGAGCCAGACCATGCTGCTCTTTGATTTCCTGTGTCATAAGGGGGCCCAGAAAGAAAACAGACATTCTGAATGATAGATGTTATCACTGCGCTGCGCTGCACAGAAAAAAAAAAGAAACCAAACCTCACAAAGAACCAAAGTTAAAAATGAGATTTACCTGATGGGAGGCAATGGGATGGATCTGGCCAAGGGCCAGTGCAGTTTTTGTGACCGTACCCCCACAGCGCATCGGGCTCCAAACACAACTGGTGCCTACTGAGGCCGGAGTTTGTAGGGCCGGCCAATTAAGCAGCATAAAGAAAGTGAACTAGGATCGCAACGTGCTTTCCGATAAGCTCCTTTGGAAATGAGCTGAACCCACGAACGGTTTCGTTTTGCTCTCATTTTTAGCACTTTCATGAAATCCTTAAAGAATTCAGTGCAGACGGAGCAATGCCGGGCAGCTGGGGCATGGCAGCCTGGTGCTGTTCTGCACCAGGGAGGTGATGGCGAGGGGAGCTGCCAGCTCCTCAGGGAGCTTAGGGTCGAGGAGGGCCTTGCAGGAGCCCTAATAAAACCCTAATAACCCCACATACCCCTAATTCTGTGGCAACTCCCGTGCTCAGAAACCTAACAGAAATGTAAAGCATTCTCCACATGCCGAATCAGCACGGTACACCTGCATGCAGGGGGTGGGTGTTCCTGCAGGCGTTTAACTCTCCCCTCCGTTTCGCAGTGGAGAAGCCCTACAAGTGCGAGTTCTGCGGCCGGAGCTACAAGCAGAGGAGCTCGCTGGAGGAGCACAAGGAGCGGTGCCGCACGTACCTGCAGAGCTCCGGCGGGTGCGAGCCGGGTGAGTGCCTCGCATCGCAGGGCTCTTTTCTCTCTTTTTGCACTTACAAGAGAGGGTGTCTGGTGAGCTGTTGGTTCATGGGTTTGCTATGATGGCTTGCAGTGAGCCAGGGGTGCAGCGTCACGCAGGGGGGTCCGGTTCAGCGCTCCCCCAGGCAGCCAGCGGAAGAATGCTTTCCTTGGATTTGCTTTTTTACCTCGCAGTGACTCTGAATAAGAAAACACCTTCCAGGCAGCGTTTCTGGAGGT
The DNA here is from genome assembly GCF_002078875.1 of Numida meleagris. Classification (NCBI taxonomy): domain Eukaryota; kingdom Metazoa; phylum Chordata; class Aves; order Galliformes; family Numididae; genus Numida; species Numida meleagris. Next base: position 3,748,274 of record NC_034434.1, on the reverse strand, counting down.
GACACTTTTAGAGAGACGGCCGCGGTAACGAAGGCCATCCCGTGAGAACCCAAACGTTGCGCTCAGCGACGCGGTTGTGAAGCAGAACTCACGCGGGGCGCGTCCCAGGCCGTGCCCAAACCGCCCCCAGGAATCTGGTGATAACTCCGTGCCGTGAGGATCCTCACCCCGTGCAGGGAGGGCCGTCGTGCCACGCATTGAAAAACCACCCCGAAGAAACGATGGTTGAACATTGGAGCCCCTTCTTTTCAGCAAGCGACCGTTGTTTTACAGCATCGGTAGAAGGCGACGGCTGTGCGAGCGTCAGCAAGTTTTGGTTTTCGTGGGAACTTGTGCACATCGCGACTGTGGTTTTGTGTTACAGTACACGCTGTCACGATGGCAATCGCCTCGAGGTGCCCACCGCGGGAAAATGGAAAACATGATACCACCGTAGAGCTCTGCTTTTAAACCGCTCTCGTGGCTCGTGTTCGTTTGGGAATAGCAAGACGTCACCGATCCAGAACCTGCGGGGCAGCGCTGGGCAGCGCCGCGTGCTGCACCCCGAAGTGGTCGCAGAGGAAACGTGAGTTCCCGGCACACGACGCAGCGCTGCTCTCTCAGCCCATCGTGCTTCCGAAAGCGCACGGCGTTGTTTTGAGGGGAGCCGTAATTCAGATGAAAAACAGGAACTCTCCTGCCTTGCTGAGGCGTTTTCTTTGCGTTCAGTTTTCGCAGAGGAGGGCTGGGGGAGCTCGGCGCCGTGCTTGGTGCTTCTCATGTTGGTGTATTGTTTTCCCCCCAAAGAGGAGCTCTTTGCGCTCCTTCGTGTCCTCACTTTTAGACTTCTGGCTCTTTCCCCATTGCCCCCATCGCTCTGAATGTCGGCCCCTTTTCCTGCAGTCCCTGCCCCCCCCCCACCTCTGCATGGAGCCATCTCTGCATGCCACCACCCCGTGTAACTGAAACACCATTCTCATCCTGCTCGCTTTTCAGCGTGAGGTTTGCACGTCCCTGGCCCAGCAGCATGGAAACATCTCTAAAGAACAGCTTCATGCAGCAGCACTGCTCGGGCCCTGATAAAGATCTCTGGTCGCGTTGTTCTCATTGCACAATAACCCGCCTCGGCTCCACTCTCCATTATTTAGTGACCACACTGAGAAGCGGCAGGAAGCAATGCCTCTAATTCGAGCTCGGCTTTGTGCTTGAGGGTTTTGAATACAATGCCCACACATTCTAAAAATGACACTCGCATTTATGGGGCGAGAGAAACCACGCTATGGAAACAGCGCGGTATGGGAGAGGTGCTGCTGTCCGTGCTCTGCACAGCGACCAGAGCTGGTGGGGAGATCTGTTTGCAGAGGTTCTTGCAGCATCCGTAGTGAGACTGCTGTTTTCTGGCGGTGCTGTTGGGCCATTCAGTTGGTAGGGTGTTCCTATTCCATGTTCTGAAATGGGATGAGTGCTCTGGGGGCTTGGGGGTTCCTTGCGGCTGTTTAGCTCTCAGTGTAACTGTGGGCGAAGCACTCGGTCCTTTCTGCCAGTCAAAGCTGAAGTTTATGTTTAGATACTTGTTATACGTAGGTAATGAGTTCTTTGAATTGGGGTCAGAGTGCAGCGTGGGATCCCTTGGTGGGTAGGGTCATGGCAGGAGGAGATGGATGTGGTCATGGCTGGAGATGATGGGTAGGGCCATTGCAGAAGATGGGGCATGGTGACTTCTCTCCTTTTTTGAGAAGTCTTCAGAGAATGCTGAGTGCTTCCTAAATAGCAGATATTGTTCCTGGAGTGCTCAGGGGGTGATGCAGACGGAGGTGGTCGAGGCCGTTGTGTCGGGTTTGGGGAAGGGAGCGCGGGGCTATGGGAGAAGCGATGCACCACTTCCATGGGAGCAGATCCTGTTTCCCTACAGCTCTGCTGTGAAGATGCTGTCGAGAGCTTTTCCGCCCCATGAACAGAGGTTATTTATTTCTTTATGCAGAAATGCCCACTGGCAAGGAGGGGACAACCTCACCGTGACAGCAAAGAGCTCAGCATTAAAGCAGAACGTCAGGCAGAGGTTGGGGTGCAGGATTGATGCCTCCAGATGGCCCTGAGCTCCAATGTGGGTCAGGAGCTGCTGCCTGCAGCAATCCCCTCTGGTAAAGCCCATTGCTACCTCTGCATGGAGCTGCTCGCTGCCCCCAGGATGGGGGGCACTCATTGAGTGGGGTCCCCCCGGTGGCACATAAATGGCATTGAGAGGACAGGTGGGCACTGATGCCGTGCACAGCACCGCTGTGTGTCAGGGCCGGTGGGAGGGATGGCAGGAACTGCTCCGAGCTCTGCCAGGAGGAACAGAGAGATTCTGGGAACGGGAAATTCAAGCTTTAGTAGTACAACAGCTCGTAAAGATAAGGGTTGAGGAGAGGGGGAAGTAGAAGGGAAGAAACTCGAGAAAAGCAAATGAAGAAATAGCAGGTGCTGGCATGACCTTATTCGTGGCAGTGGTGGATTTTCTTTAAAAAAAAAAAAAAAAGGTTATTAATGACTCGTAATGAGTCACCGTGGAAGCTCACCGTGCTGGGGAAGCTCAGAGCGTGAGCTGCTGTTATCTGAAGGGAACCCGCAGTGCTCAGAAGGGATCGGCCTCCAGTCTGTGGAGCACGAGAGTTGAGCAGAAGTTCCAGGATTAAAAACCCCATAACATGCTGCTGCCCCGGCCGCCCTGAGTCATTGCAGGAGCTGGCTTGGGCAACATGCATGAGCAGAGGCACTGCACAAACATCACCTACCCGTTCTGGCTGAGGTTTGGTGAGTCACGCTTTGTGCTGCCCGAAACCCATCTGATACCGACAGCAGTCACAATAAACACGTGAGGAGGGGCTGGGAGGTCTGGAGGGAAGTGCTGCACGCGGAGCAATGGAAGGGTGATGCTGCACCTTCGTGTCGTGCACTTGAGCAAACTGGAATTGAAGCCCAGCGCTGAATAGAACTGCACTGAGCAGGACCGAGGTGACAGCAGTGCTTATGTCACTGCTCTCTGGCTCTACTTCTCTCTCATGTAGATGATGCTCCACATATTTCAGGTATCTCCGTGCTCCGCTAGGAGCCAGGGTTCCTCCCCCATGAGAATAACTCTGGTATTGCTTTGGGAGAGCAAACTGCCTTTCCCCATCCTTCTTAGGCAGCAACCCCCCAGAGGAGGGGGTCCATCTGTCACCACAGCGGTCCCTAACGCTGCAGCCCTCCGTGCTCCTTGAATAGCAAAGCACCACCACCGATATTCGTTGGTTTTTGGGGTGAAGCTGCAGCAGTTACGCTCGTTATTAGTCGGGCAGTTGTGAGATGAGGTGGCAGCGTGGCTGACCCTGCTCTGATGCTGTGCAGCTGTTTCCCTGAAGCCACAGGCACTGGAGGAGAGCTCTGGGGAATAGGAGGATCTGCAGGACATCCCGTGGTCCAAGGATTGTGGTCCAAGGACATCCCATGCTCCAGGCTCAAGGGAGGGGTCCCAGGGCACGTGTGCGCTCCTCTGAGAAATCTAGGGGGCTCGAATGAGCTTTCCAACACCAAAATGCTTTCAATTGTGCCAAAGGGGAGAACATTCTCCATGAGCTGTGACTGACGGAAAGAAGAGAGTGAGGGGTGAGAAGGCTTGAAAAGCTGGGGTGTAAGGAATCGCGGCAGGTGGTGTGAACTCAGTGGGACACTGCAGAGGTTTTTTTTTTGCAGCTTCGTGGGAAGGCGCCCGGTGAGTGATCTCTGGAGCGGTGCAGTGGGGCTGAGTGCTGAGCGCTGGGTGGGAGCCCCGGCTCGGGCTGCAGCTGTGGGCAGCTCTTACTCAAAGCAAAAAGGGCCAGCAGAGCTCCGGCTCCAGCAGCGCGATGCTCTGCAGCCGCCCGTCCCAAGCTCGTTTTCACGCTTCCCTTTGCAGCGAGGGCATTGGTTTTGCACAAGCGCGCGCTCCCCGTGCACGGGGCTGCTCGGTGCTGCTCCTGCTGACCGCAGCCGGTGCCCACGACACAGAGAGCAACGGCGACCGAAAAAAGCAACGACCCACCTTAACAACAACAGACCTCCAGCCTGCTTCCTCCCAACGAGCGGGGCAAACTCTGGAGATTAGACCCTTTGCTTCTTCCTTTTTTTTTTTTTTTTCTTTTTTTTTTTTTTTTTCCTTTTATTTTTTTTTTTTTTCCCCCATTTTCCCCCGTTTTTTTTTTTTCTTTTTTTTTTTTTCTTCTTTTCCCCTCTTCCAACCCAGCCAACGTGGAGGCAAGGCACATCAAGGCCGAGATGGGGACCGAGAGAGCCCTGGTGCTGGACAGGCTGGCGAGCAACGTGGCGAAGCGAAAAAGCTCCATGCCCCAGAAGTTCATTGGTAAGAACTAAAACCTTCTCGCGTGCAACTGCTGAACCTGCACAGGTTGGCAGCAGCCCATGGCGCAGTGCTTCTGTGCTCTGTCCGTGTTCTTTGCAAGCTCCCAGCCCAACAGAAGGGGATAGAAGTGAAGCAACAGCCGTTTTCTCATGTGGTTTGAGCAACTTGCTATAGATTTTGGATTTAAAAGAATATATCCTATAGATGCTCGAGGACTGCTGCTGCTGTGCTTTGTATCTACGTGTGCAGGCAGTTTCTGTCTTACAAGCTCCTGTTGTGCTGTGCTCTGTACCTGTGCATTTGAAATGTTCTCTGCCTGGTTCTTTCCAGGAGGAGAACAGCAAAGGTTGGTGCTGTTAGGAGCGGGGCGCTCCTTCCAGGCAGTGGGATTCTTGCTGCATGCACGTGCAGGATGAGGCCTACAGATGGAAAGGCATTAGGTTCCTGTTAGTCATCTGCTGAACTTCAGCACGCTTTAAAAATATATCAGGCCCTTTCTTGTGGTCACTTAAGCTGCAGGATGTTTCCAGAGCGTTTTCTTTGCATTTCCTTTTATATGATCAGGCTTGCACCCTGAGATCTGGAATGCAGGGCTGGCAGGTTGTGTCAGCAATCCCCTGGGCCATCTCCTGTCATTAATTTCATTTAATTTTGGGAAAGGAAGATGCACTTCTCGTGTCCTAAGCAGAGACCTGACTTAGCAGCTGCATAGCTATGTATGGGTAGGGTCAGGGTCAGGGTTAGGATTAGGGTTAGGGTTACTGGTAGGGTCAGGATTAGGAGTAGGGTCAAGGTCAGGCTTAGGGTTAAGGTCAGGATTAAGGTCAGGGTCAGGGTTAAGGCCAGGGCTAGGGCTAGCACTGGGCTGTCAGCATTTATTTAAACATCTCAGTATGGATTTTAAAGGTCTCCTTTTAGCACAGAGCTGAAGCAGCACCAGCTCCTGTTGTCTGAGTGCCTTTGGGTACTCAGTGCTGAATCTGTTGACTGTGTGAGCCGGCCCTCACATGTCACTCTGTGATTCAAAACGTTAATGCAAATGTTTCTGAAAACCCTTCAGCTTCCTTTTTCTGACGCTGAGATCAGCTCCAGCCCGTCGTGTTTCACAATTGCTGTCAATTCAGCCTGCACGCGTTGTATTGCACGGGGCCGCTGCTGCAAACACTCTCAGAACATCCCGACCTGGAAGGACCCGTAGGGATCACTGAGAGCAGCTCCTGCTTGGAGCATCCTGCTGAGCTGTTCTGCAAGCACGCTCTGGCGGAGCGGGCCCTTGTGTTGCTTTGGGCTGGTGCCATGTCAAATTGACTGGGAGAAAAAAACCCTTTCTTACGACCTGGGGTCTCCGCAGGAGTCCATGCAGTGTGGGGAATCTCATCTGCTCTGATTTTTTTTTTGTTGCTTTTTCATTTCCAGAGGCACAAATGGAAGCCTCAAACGAGGAGATGGGTAGCGGGGCGTCCGCTCTGCACTGTGCCCTTCTCCAAAGGCTTTTCCAAAGACGCTGTCCTCAGCCTTTCCTCGAGTAACAAAGGGAGAAGGGCTCGATGGACGCTTCCCACTTTGTGTTTCACATTTTGCCATGGATTTCTACTTTCCTTCGAGGCGGAGCCGCACCTAACATTGACCCAAGTCAACGCCGCCGCTGCAGCCGCCACGCTTCTGCCCGTTCCCACCCTCTGAGCATCTGCTCGCAGAACTCTGCTTCCTCCTTTCGCAAAACCCGGCTTTCCCTGAGACCTCCGGCTCGGAGGTTTCTCGTGGTGGTAGAGGCGCAATGCTCCGCTCCCACACTTGGTGAACCCCTGACCCCCACGCGCCGGTGCCCTCCCTGCTCCCGGGGTCCACACCCCATCGCGTGGCAAGAACCGATGCGCGCTTCAGAGCAAGCCCAGCAGCGCGGGCGGACGCGTCACCCGCTGCGGGGCTCAAGTGTGAATTCGGTCGGGGATGCTCAGCTCCGCGCCGCCTGCTTTGCGAACCGACGCCGCGCGTTCGATATTTCATTTGGCCACTTGCAACGGCTTCGCGTTGCTTCCTGTGGTACCGGTGGCAGCTTCGCTCGGAACGAGCTGCTCCATTTTCCTGCTGCAAAGATGAAACGTGGCAGTGTTGGGCATGGCACGACCTGTCCCCAGCCTCCACGCGCTCCTTTCCCCTTTGCCTGAATCTTCGGCCTCAGTTTTCTCTCCAAATCTGTAGGGAGTTCTATGCATTTTTGCTTTGCTACATGTTGTTTTTTTTTTTTTTTTTTTTTTGGTATTATTATTATTATTTCACTTTTTTTCACATCTCTCACTCGCCCGGAACTGGTCTATGAGTCACACAAATGTGCTATATCACTTTGTTGCCTTCTGTGTGAAGATGGATCACAAGTTGGGTGAGGGCTGGAAGCAGTTACTCTTGTGGTTCTCTAACCTTTCTGAGTGTTTAATAAGAGAAACGTGAGCTCCTGGTTTTCTGCAGTGAAACCTGAAGAGTTTCATATACATTGAGTCACGGTGTTGACAGGTGACTGATAAACATCTGCACTTCTCCAGTTACCGTAACTAAAAGATTTAGTGGATCCGATGCTTGAAAGCCGCTTGCGCATGAAACATTTCATCCTTTTTTAAATTTTTTTGTTGCTGTTGAGTGAATGATTCTGTTTCATGTAACCGCAGAATTCGGTTAGTTATTTCTAGATACTCATCAAAAAGGGACTCAAGCTCTTCTGGGGTGCAGTTTTCTCCCCTCCTTGCACCTGGCACGGAGGCAGCCAGCTCCGGTGCTCTGCCCACGCAGCCCATGGCCCCTCCTGGAGACCGGGGCAGGGCTGGGGCCACGCTCAGCTCCCCTCTGTTTGCCAACCCGAGAGCTCACAAAGCTCCATCACGCCCAGAGAGGGATGTGCCTTGCTTCTCTTTTGCTCGCCCTGCATTGGGTTCTGCACGTTCTACCGACGCGTTCTGTGTACGCATGGGTAATGGAGAGCTGTTGGGTGGGCGCGGGGTAACGTGGGCTGCATCCAGTCCCCACCGGTGTTGGTGTGAGAGGGGGGTTCCCTGCTCAGGGGACAGGGCAACAACGGGAGGTTGAAATCTTGGCATAAAGGTGGAGCATGTGGGTTCTTTATCGGTTGGCTCTTTTACAGAGACGTTCATCAGTGATGGCTTAACTTTTTCTAGAAAGAACATGACAGAAATTAACGTATGGAAGCCTTTCTTGAGCTTGTCTTGAAGCTTTTCTCTCCCTTAAATCCCAGAACAACCTGACAGTGTTGGTGCTGATCCACCCCATGTCTCCACCACCTTCTCCATTAGAGTTTTGCTCCCAAGCCTGAGCTTTAAAAGGCCAACAGGAACCTGTGCATAGAACCATACAATCCTAGAATGACTTGGGTTGGAAGGGGCCTCAAACGTCATCAAGCTCCAACCCCCCAGCCACAGACAGGGCCGCCAACCTCCAGATCTAATACTAGACCAGTATTAATACTAGATAATATTAATACTATATAAAACTAGGCTGTGCATGATGGTTCCCTTTTCTGCAGCGGGTATTTCATTCCCCTTTGCATCCCAGAGATTGCTGCGCTCTGGAGCAGCATCGCAGAGCTTCAGTACGCCGTCACCCCCCGGTAACGTAGCGCATCTCCTCTCTCGCAGGCGAGAAGCGGCACAGCTTTGACGTTAATTACAACTCACCCTTCATGTACGAGAAGGAAGGCGACATCGTGCAGGGCCGCATGATGGACCAGGCCATCAACAACGCCATCTCCTTCCTGGGGGCCGAAGCCTTGCGCCCGCTGGTGCAGACCCCCCCGGCGCCCACCTCCGAGATGGTCCCCGTCATCAGCACGCTGTACCCCATCGTGCTGCCCCGCGCCGACCTGCCCAACGGCAGCGACGACAAGAGCCACGTCCCGCTGCGGGAGCGCGGCCTGCCCTCCGACAGGGCCCCGTCCCCCAACAACAGCGGCCACGACTCCACGGACACGGACAGCAACCACGAGGAGCGGCCCAACCCCCCCTTCCCGCAGGGCCCCGGGCTCCCCGTGCCCCGTAACGGCCTGCCGGCCCTGAAGGATTTCCCCCGGCCCTACGACATCATCAAACCGCCGGCCCTGTGCCCGCGCGACGGCTTCAAGGTGATCAACAAGGACGGGGAAGCCATCGGGGCCTACCGCTGCGACCACTGCCGCGTGCTCTTTTTGGATTACGTGATGTTCACCATCCACATGGGCTGCCACGGTTTCCGCGACCCCTTCGAGTGCAACGTCTGCGGGTACCGGAGCCACGACCGATACGAATTCTCCTCGCACATCGCGCGTGGGGAGCACCGCATGGTGCTCAAATAGACGGACGGCCCCGGGGCCGCGGGGAGCCGCGTGGGCCGGGCCTAAAAGAGTGCCAGGAATCATCCCCTCCCATGTTTTTTCTACACCAATTTTTCAATGAGCGCCCGAAGGAGGCGACGCCTTTGTTATTTTTTAATTTTTTTTTTTTTTAATTCTATTTTTTTTACAGAATTATTCAGTGTTTTGTAGCATCCGTGCCTAGCTGCTGTGCTGAGCGGTACTGTACAAATTCCAGAGGCAGAGACCGGTTTTTATATGAACTTGGTGAAAACGAAGAGCGATTTGAGATGTTCTTTATTTTTTTTAACGTGCATTTCTTTTCACGACGTTTGCTTGAACAGCACAAGAGGCTTTCGTTCCCCGCTGCCAGCTGCTCTGCTTGGTCAGATGTAGAGGAAGAGCTCGTCCTTGCTGTTCCAGCCCCGATGGGCTCATCACCAACACACAGAAAACTTCTCCTGGGAGGGATCATTCATTCACGTGTAGAGGTTTTCCCTAACTCTGGAGCGCACACGGTCCCTTCCCGCTTGCCTTACTTCTCCCCGCTTTCTTCGCAGCCCCTCCCCACGTGCATCTCACTCAGAGCAAAAGGAGCAGAAAAGCCCTACGTTGGGGCTGGGGTTTTTCAGCAACGCGGAGCCGGTTGGCTCCCCCCACGTGCCAGCTGGGGGAAATCCCCATTTCCATGGATGGAAAGCCCTCCTGCCCGACGCGTGCCATGGAGGAGGACGGCCCTGCTGTGCCCTCTGTGTCCCCGTGGCCTCCGGGCACGGAGCTGCCCATCCCACAGCCCAGTCCTGGGAGACCTCATGCACGTGTGTGTGCAAGTGCGCGGCTCCATCGCACCGTCTGGGTTGACGTGGGGATATCCCCCGGGGCCGAAGGCGCTGTTCTGCAGCACGAGCACCGGCGAGGACTTTGAAGCTGGTTTTTAAAATAGCTCTTCTCGTCTAATCGCTGCTCTGCAGCTGTATCATTAGTCACGGTGCGGGAGATGGGTGTCTGATAACGGTTCTGCTGAGCGCGGCTCTTCCTGGCACAGTGTTTCTGCATGGCGGAGGGTGGGATGTGTTCTGATGGAATTTTGCCTCCCCTGTGTGGTTCCATACCAGCGCTGCTTTGGTATTTATCAGCGTCCCAGCGCTGATAGCTGCTGTGGTCCCTCTGTGAAGGGGGGGTCGGGGTGCAGAGCTCTGGATGGGGTGCAAAGGGTCAGACGTACCCAGTGTTGTTCTGCCTTTGGCCTTGCTCTGTTCCCTTGGGTACTCCCTCCCTAAAGTTCAAGGTACAAAAATGGAAATTCATTTTTTTCCCCACTAATCACAGCATCATTATGGTTGGCAATGACCTCTAAGATCGTCAAGTCCAACCAAGGCCACGTCCGAGGAAGGGCGGATGAGCTGCCTTGCAGAGCGCTGCAGGAGTGCGAGACCCTGCTTATCCTTGGTGGCAAAGAAGGAGAGCTGGTTTGATGCTTTGTGCTTGGGAAGGCTCAGACCAGTCCCGTCCTCAGCCCCCGTTCCCTCGTGCTGCGCTCCACGGGGATGCAGCAGCTCCGTGCACACCAATCCTCACGCAGCAAAACACACCTCACCATTCACAGGGGGAGCAGCACAGATTGCAGAGCACGTGTCACACTGGTTTCTTTCTCGCATCACCACTGAACCCTGGAAAACCCCTCAGTTGCCCTTTGGTCCCCTCCAGGCAGGACCCCACGCAACCCACGGCCTCAGGACCTCAGCAGGAGCTGTGCTGTGGGTTCTGCGGGGCTCGGGAGGAGGGATGGAGCTTCCCACAGCCCGAAGGCTCCGTTCCCCACTGCAGCACCGTCGTGTTTTCATGCTCTTGGGACAGGGCTCTCGTTTCGGTTCAGCCCGCGCTGTCTGGCATTCATGAGTGGTTGCTCACTGCTGTTGAACAATGACATAATGTGGAACTTGGACCCAGTCATCTATTAAAAACAATGTGTATTTCCACGTGTACCATTTCTCTGCCGTGCCTGGGAAAGCAGGAAAAAACCTTGCATGGAAGCAGACTGAGCAGAGTGCAGGCAGCTGGGGTCACGTTCCCCTTGCACGTCCCACAGCCCCGGGGGTGTCCCTGCCCCAGCTTCTCCCTACAGAAATGCTGCTTTGATGCATAAAATGCCCTCTGCCCAGTCCCAGGGCCTCTTAGAAGCCCCAGACATTCGGTTGGTGTTATGACAGAGAGATCCCTATCGCCTGCTGCGCTCAGTGGTGATAGAGCAGAGGGGAACTTGTTTCCCCCATTGTGTTGAAACTCACTCCACAATGCATGAAACGTCCCCTCCAGCTGCAGGGCTGCATCCAGGAGGTGAGTGGGGCTGTGGCTCCTCATCCTGTGGGTCTCTGCTCTCCAGAGTCTCCCCAGGACCCACTGCTCTGCACTGCCCCACCGTGACCTTCCCAGCTCCCCAGAGCCATGCGGCAATGCGGTGTGAGGTCAGCCCTGTGCCATCTCTGAGGGTGAAGCCACGTGCGCGGTGCCATGGTGGGGAGGGCGGGTACACGTCCTGCCCCCTGCCCCCCATTGCAGCTCCAGTGCCAGCAGGGTTATATCTGGCCCCACATTTGCATTGCGGCGAGCCGGTGCACCTGGACTACCAGTGCAGCCCTCAGGGGAGCGAGGGCACTGGGGGTTGGGGTGGCTGGCAATTGTCACACGCAGGGACAGGAAAGTCCCAGCAGGCGCTTGTTTATAGCAGAGCTGCTTCCCCCTGGGGCGCAGCCTGCACCCGGGGAGCTCAGGCAGGATGAGGATGATGCTCCTTAGCTGTGAGCTTGTCTCCCCAGTGGTGCACCCCACGGCAGCTCCCCATCTCCCCTTCCTGCTGCTTGGTTCCCCCTTCCTACAGCGGCTGGAGGAGAGGCCAGTGGACCCCCCCCAGCTCCACAGCATCGGGGCTGATCCATTCCCCTGCCCTGAGGAGCAGCCTCACTGCTGCTTCCATCGGGCTGGGGGCATCCTGGGGGTCCTGCCCTCCCCTTGTCCCATTCCTCATGGTTGTGGCTTTGTTCTGGGGGGGGCCCCTCTTGCTGCTCCCTGGGGCTGGGTGCAGCCCCCCCGTCCCTGCCCCCTGGAGCGGAGAAAGTTAGTCAAATCTTCAGAAACCGCAGCGGGGGGGGCTGTGTCTGCATCGCCGGCTTTGATGTCACCCCTGCACGTCCCACAGGTGCTGCTCGGTTACCATAGCCACGGGGGGGCCGTTGTCCCCACGGTCGCTTTGTCATTAACTTGTGCAAGACACGAGGGGAATCATGCAAAAATATTTCCTTCTCCATCCTGTCCCCAAAGCACCCAGGGCCAACGGGGGTGGGGCGGCCACGTGCGTGGCATGGGCAAGGGCACGGTGCTGGTGCATGGGGCACGGTGCTGGTGCATGGGGCACGGTGCTGGTGCTGCAGCTGCTGTCAGCTCCCCATGCATGCAGTGGGGGTCCTGGAGCAGGGCTGGGGGGCTTCACTGTGGGCCCCAGGGCGGTGCCACCTGTGCATCCCTGCAGCAGGAAGTGCAGTGGGAGCCAGGAAGGTTTCTGAGAAGCGGTGCTGACCCGTGCTGGGCCTCCCTGCGGTTTCCCCCTGGTTCTCACCTCCCAGCGCAGTCACACCACGCGCTCACGCACCAGTGCTCAGCACAGGGGCAGCACTGGCTGCTCCCCCCCGCCAGCATCCCTCTGGCAGCATCCCCTGCTCCTGGTGCTTGGTTTGCGTCTGTCCTGCACCCACTGTGCACACTGCACCCAGCACTCATCCTGCCGAGCACTCTGCACTCAGACTTCCCCATGCAGCCCCCACCAACCCCTGCACCATGCACCCACCCTGCACCCTGGGGACTCTCCCATCTCTGCACCAGAGCTCCTGCACCAGTGCTGCAGCTGATCCAGCAGTGCCCTGTGGCCTCTCCTTGCTGCCCTGGTGTTGTGGTGCTCCACGTGGAGCCGGGAGGGACATGCATTGCTGACCAACCTGGTACATTGCTGACCAGGTGCATTGCTGCCCAACTCGGTGCATCCCTGACCCAATGCATTGCTTGCATTCCTGCTAACCTGGTGCACTGCTGACCCGGTGCATTTCCAGCCCCACGTCAGAGGCTTGGAGAAGAGGCTGTGGCATTGCGTGCCCACAGATGGAGGAGCCTGGGGGGGCAGGGGGGTGCAGCTGACAGCCCTTCCCAGCCCTGTCACGGCCGCTGCGCTCTCGGAGGAAGCCGCTGCGCTCTTTCACCCGGCGCTGTTAAAAATACCGCTCCCGATTTTAATACCGCTGCTATTTCGGGCGCTACTTCGGGCTGGGAGCAGGAAGTGAAACCGCACGGCTCCCGGCCCCGCTTGCCCCTCGCAGCCCCCTCCACCCCGGGCCACCCCTGGCCGAGTCCCATCCAGGGTAAACGCGTCTACTTGAAGCCCAGCAGCCGGGCGCCCGCCTTCACCTTCTGGGCCTTCCAGCGCAGCAGGCGGATGGCGCGCAGCCCGAGCCGCAGCACGGCGCCGTACTTGAACACCAGTTTGTAGAAGGCCTCGGTCATGAGCGCGCCGCTGGGGTCGGCGTGCTTCAGCGCGGCCATCGGTGTGTACGCCGCGTTGGTCTGGTGCCGGAAGGGCGGCCGGGCCGCCTCGATCACCCGCAGCGTGTGCTGCGCACGAGGACGTCACGGTCCCTTTCCCGTCCCTGTCACCGTCCCCAGCTCCGTCTCCATTCCCAGCCCCTCATATCCATCCCATCATCTCCATTCCCATCCTTATTCTATTCACATTCTCATCCCCATTCTATTCCCATCCTCATCCGCATCATCTCCATCCTATCCCCATCCCATTTCCCCCAAATTTCCACCACCATTCCATCCCTGCCACATCCCCTTTCCCATCCCGCTCCCATCCCCATCTCCATACCATTTCCATCCCCATCCTCATCCCCATCATTCACAGCCCCACTCTATCGCCATCCCATTCCCACCCAAATTTCCATCGCCACACCATCACTATCCTATCCCCATTTCTATCCCATCCCTATTCCCTTCCCATGCCCACATCCATCCCCATCCTATCCCCATCCCATTCCCACCCAAATTTCCATTCCAATTCCCATTCCCATCCCCATCCCATCCCCATCCCCATCCCTGTCCCCATCCCACCCTGGGGGGATTTTGGGGAGCAGGAGGAAGGAGTCAACATGGGAGGTGCCAGCGCCCAATTGCTGCTCCTCATTAGTGCTAATTGAGCTCTCCTGTGTTCTCCCATCCCACCCGGGAGCTCCACCATCACCTCCGCGATGTCCTCGGGGCTCTGCCCCAGGCTGGCGAAGACGTCCCTGGAGTTCCGCAGGTAAAGGTCGGTGAAGATGGCGGCAGTCTCGGGGTCGGTCTGTGAGTAGTCGGCGCGCTCAGCCTCCTCGTACACCTTGGCCTCGAACTCAGTGGTCACCGGCCCCGGCTCCACCAGGCTGATGCTGCAGGGGGGGAAGCTGAGGACGATGGTGGCTGAGCCCCCCGCCGTCTCCCCCAGCCCCACACTCACGCCACGTTGAAGCGCAGCGCCTGCACCACCAGGCTCTCGCAGAAGCCCTCCACGGCGAACTTGGAGGCTGCATAGACGTCGTTGAAGACGATGCCTGGGCGAGGAGCAGTGGTTGGGGGTGTGCGGGGTGAGGACCCCCCCAGCACCCCGCCCCCCCGTACCCTGCAGCCCCATCACGCTGCTGATGACCACGATGTGGCCGCTGCGGCGGCGCTTCATGTCGGGCAGCACCTCCTTCACCAGGCGCACCAGCCCAAAGAAGTTGGTGTCCATCAGCCCCTGCATGGCTGCCAGGCTCTGGCACTCCAGCGGCCCGATCATCCCCACGCCGGCGTTGCTGACTGCGGGGTGCAAGGGGGGGGTAAGGGCAGGCTGGGGTCCTCAGCACCCGTGGAGTTGGGGGTCCCCACCATGGGACTTTGGCACAGAGGTGTGGGATGGTGGCTCCCCAGGGAATGGGGGTCCTTGGCACAAAGGGACTATGGTGTGCGTAGTGTGGAGTGCCCGCAGCGTGTGGGGCACCTCTGTCCCAGGGGTCCCTGGTGCACGGGGTGGCCCTGGCATGGAGGGTCCCCAGTGCCACATGGGTGGAGGGTCCTCAGCACGGGATGTCCCCAGTGTGCGCAGTAAATAATGCACATGCAGAACGTTCCTGGTGCATGGGGTGACCCCAGCACGGGGTGTCCCTCGTGCACGGAGCATCCCCCAGCCCGGGCTCCATGCATGGGGTGCTGCAGGGACATGCAGGGACACGCAAGGACGTGGCTCACCCAGGACATCGACGCGGCGCCCAGGGATGCTGTCGAGGCAGGCGCGGATGGACGCCTCGTCGCACACATCCAGCTGCTTCACCTCCAGCGTCCGGCCCAGCGCTGACCCCGCCGCCGCCACCAGCGCTCCGCTGCGGGACACGTTCCTCACCGTGGCGATGACTGAGGAGGGGGCACAGGTGGGATCAGCCCCCCGCCCTCCCTGTCCTCAGCACCGGGACCCCCTGCTCTGCTCACCTCGGAAGCGGCGCTGCTTGTCCCGCGCCAGGCGCACCGCCAACGCCAGCCCAATGCCGGACGAGCACCCGGTGATCAGCACGGTGCGGGGAGCCATGGCCATGGCCTCGCCACCCACCCCACGGCTTTAATAGTTCCTGGCCCCCAAATCCCTGCTCTAATCCCCCCCTCCCCGCTAATCCCCCCTAGCTCTGGGATTTGCGGGGCCGCGTGGCTGAGCTGCACGTGGTGCACAGAGGGGCCTTTGTGCGGGGCCGGGGGGCACTGCGAGGACGTGGCAGTGCGGGGGTGCTGCTGCTATGCAATGGGGCTGACCCCCCCCGACATGCATGGGGTGAGGGTGGCTTTGGAAAGGGGTGAAACGGGAGCTCTGAAAAAATAACGTTTATTCTCACTTTGTATAAAACACATCACAGTTCGACTGGCCTTGGGGGGGCATGGGGAGGTGTGGTGGGGACCCCAGCCCTGCATCCTCCCCCACCCACCCATCCAAGAGGGGGGAGGGGCTACAGGGGCTGGGGGTGAGGGGTCTGCAGCCATGACCCCGTGAGGATGGAGGGGCTGGCCCTGGGGGGGGACAAAGTGCAAGAGTGTGGGGGGCCACAGCAGCAGGGTGTGGGGTGAGCCCCCTTCGTCCCTGTGCTCACTGCTGCAAGCGGTGCCCTTGTGTGCTGGCAGGGCTGTGCCGTGCCGTGCTGGCTGTGCCGAGCTGTGCCACCGCTGCTGCACTGTGCCGAGCTGTGCCAACCTATGCCAGCAATGCTGTGCCAAGCTGTGCCAATTTATGCTGGCAATGCCACGCTGAGCCGTGCCAAGCCGTGCTGGCAGCGCCAGGCTCATAGGGCCACGCAGGTGCAGTAGTGGCGCAGCTTGCAGGGCAGGATGCCGCGGTTGATCTGGTGGAACTCCACGAGCTGGATGAGGTCAGCGAAGCGGGTCTGTCCGTCGTCCATGGTGAAGTAGAGCCGCCCCTCCTCCTCGCTCTGCCAGGCAGGTGAGCGTCAGGACTGGCTGTGCCCCCCCCTCCAACCCACCCCACAGCCATGGCACTCACTGGCAGGATGAGATAGTGCTTGACTTTCTGCAGGTGGCACAGGGACAGCACGAAGCCCTTGGGGTTGCGCTGGCTCTCCCTCACCAGGAACACGCTGTGAGCCCCAGAGCAGAGTCACCCCAAAGCCCCAGGGGGCCCTGTGTGACCCCTATGTCCCCCTCCGCCTTGCAATCCTATCCCCCCCATCCCCCAGGCTCCAGGACCACCCTATACCCCCTGTGAGCCCTCTCTATGCTGTGGGACTCCACAACCTCTAGGGGCTTTGTGCACCCCAGGGATCCCCAATCCCCTCTGTGACCCCCCTGCTCCTTACCCATCCACCAGCCCCTGGCGGCCGATGAGCTGCTGGGTGTCCTCCCGTGAGATGCGCCCGTGGAACCAGGGCTGGGTGCGGTGGATGGCTGCAGGAAGGGGAGAAGGGCGTCAAGGGGGGCCACTCTGGGCAGGGACCCCTCACTTGGGGGTCTCCATGTTCCTGCCCTATGGCCACTGCTCACCGGCGCTGAGCGGGGAGCTCTGGCAGGCGGCAGGCAGGCTGTACCGGTGCGTCGTCTTCTTCTGGCCATGCAAACAGAGTGAGCGCACACCGAGGGGGGGTCCCGATCCCATCCCGCGCCCCCCACTCACCCTCCAGGCCTGCGCCTCCTCCAGCGCCGCTGTCAGCACCTCGCTGGGGTTCTCGATCACCCGCCCTGTGCACCCTGAGAAGTCCATGGCCACCAGCGCGCTGTCCGACACGCTCTGCTGCGGGGACAGTGACAGCGGGCTTGGGGGGCTATGGGGCACCCCATGGATCGGGGCTGCACCTGGAGGGGGTGGGGGGACACTCACCAGTGGCGTGGGGCTGATCCAGGGGTGCTGGCTCAGGCGTGTCTGCGCTTGCTGGTAGTTGCGGTAGAGCTGCATGCCGTACTGGGGGGGTCCCGGGGGGCATGGCAGTGTGAGCATCCCTCGGTGTCTCCCCGGTGCCTCCCAGTACAACTCAGCATCACCCAGCCTCCTCCACTGCCCTCCCAGCGTCCACCAGATCCCCTCCAATGTCCCTCAGCTTCTCTTCAGCATCACTCTGGCACCCTCCAGTGCCCCCCAGTGCCCCCCAGTACCCGCCAGCTGGGGCTCACCTTGAAGAGGCGGAATGCTGCCATCCAGCAGGTTCGGCTCTGCTCATCCTCGCTGCAGAGCAGCTTCAGGCCCTTCACCCCACTGCGCACCTTGTAGGGCTGCAGGGAGAAGCCAGATCCATCGCAGAGCAGCCCCCCGGACCCCTCCATGTCCCTGTCACCCCTCGGTGGGCAAAGACCCTGTGCAGAGCTGGGTAGGGTGCCCAGAAGGGACTCACCTTGATGCAGAACCCGAACTCGGTGGGTGTCCCATAGTGCTTCTTGCCCTGTGTCACGTAGTAGATGTTGGACTCGGTGAGGTCGGCGAAGTACTGCAGGTGCCGGGGGTCCTGGGGCCGGGGAGGGGGAGTCAGGGGCTGCCCCCAGTGCCCCCCAGGCTCGGGGTGCCCTTGGCTGCGCCTCACCTTGGACGTGCCTTTGGTGGAGTAGTAGAGCCCCGAGCGGCGCAGGGAGAAGTAGAAACGCTTCCAGACCTTGCGGCCGGCCTCACGCAGCTGCAGGAAGCCCTGCACCTCGGGGCAGCTCCCGGAGTTCAGGAAGTTCTGGGGGGAGACAGGGGCTGAGGGGTGGCCAGGCACAGCAGGTCCCCATGGCATGGTTGGATCCCCATGGCAAAGTTGGGTCCCAGTGTCATGTTTGGGTCCCCATGCCACCGTAAAGTACCCATGGAGTGCTTGAGTCCCCATGTCATGGTGGGTTTCCCATGGCACCGTTGGTTCCCTTTGTCATGGTTGGGTTCCCATGGCACCGTTGTCTCCCTGTTCCATGCTTGGGTCCCCATGGCACCGTTGGGTCCCCATGGCTTTGTTGAGCCCTCACGGTGCCTCCAAGCCCAGCGCTGCCGTACCTGGATGAGCTCCGAGTGCGCCATGCTCTTGTTCGCCTCCAGACAACTGGACACCATCACCTCGGGGAAGAGGGACTGCTGGGGGGGACAGGTGGGTCAGGGGACGCCTGCCGCTCTCCATGGGGCGTAGGGGCCCTGTGGAGTCTGTAGCTGCCATGGGGCACCTGGATTCTTTGGGACCCTTGTCCTGCGGTGGCCACGTACCGCGTTGCTCTTGAAGAGCTCGTACTTGGCGAAGTTCTTGCGGAAGACGAAGCGGCTGTCGGCGCCGAGGGGCCACGCGCTCTGCACCTCCACCACCGACTCGTGGTCCTCCAGGCAGCGCTCTGCGGGGACAGGGGCTCAGCAGGGGCTGTGCCGTGCCATGCTGTGCCATGCCGTGCCACGCCGCGCCGTGCCGCGAGCTCACCCAGCGCCAGGTGCTGGTGCAGCTCCACCAGGGCCCAGCTGTGGTCGTGCAGCGCGTGCGTCCTCTGCACCAGCATCTCGCAGAGCTGCCGCGCCGTTGTGCCCGCCGACACCTCCAGCGAGCGGCACGACCCGTCCTCGCTGAACACCTTCACCAGCTGCAGGACCACCGTAGGTCAGGGCCCCGTTACCCAGCGGGGGATCCCCGGAGCCCCCAGACCCACCACCGGGCACTCACGTGGCAGGCGCCTTCACGGGGGGGTCCCTGCCCGCCGGGGAGGCTGCTGAGGATGGGCGAGTTGGAAGGGCTGCAGAGCTCGGGGAAGGGGTTGGGGATGTTGGGCAGCGATGAGGCACGCGGCTCCTCCTCTGACAGCGGCCGACTGCGGGGCAGAGATGGGCTGAGCCCCCTGCCTGCCCCTCATCCCACCCCACACCGCGGGGCTGAGCCCCTCACACCCACCTGGTGCTGTGGATGAAGAGGGGCTGTGAGCGGCGCAGGTCGGTGGTGGGCGGCCCCTCACCCACATCCCCCTCCTGCTCCACGCTGCCCACCCCGGGGGGGTCCCGGATGCCGCTCTGCTGGGCCCCCCCGTCCATGGCATCATCTGAGGGGCAGAGCACGGGGGCTGCAGCTGGCTCCCACCCAGCACCCACCCCAGTGTGGTTTCAGATGAGTGGTGTGAGTCAGCGTGGGGGTGACTCAGCACCGCCCCACCTGCCCCCCCCAGCAGCCCTGGCTCCTGCCCACCCCCGGGGGCTGCGCGTTGCCGATGCCGCCGTCCTCAGCCCAAAGGCTTTGGCACTGCAGTGAAGGGCACAGCTCCGTGTGAGACAATGGAGAATCTCCCACGCCTCCATTTCCCACGTGGGAAGCGCTCCAGTGCTCCAGCATCACCAGTGGGAGACTGGTGGTGGGTGAGGGGGGCTGAACTGAGCCAAACTGGAGCAAACTGGGCTGAGACCGGCCAAGGGGGCTGAACAGGGCCGGGCTGAGCTGCGCTGGGCTGAAGTGGGCCAAGCTGGGCTGCGCCGTGCTGTGCCGGGGTGAATTGTGCCATGTTGTGCCGGGATGAGCCGCTCCGTGCCGTGCCGCGAGCACCGCGTCGGCAGAGCCGTCATCACGGCGCGGCACGGCCCAGCCCAGCCACCTCCTCGGGTCCGGCCAAACCAGTTCTGGCGGCCGCTCCCAGCTCCACCTCACCGTGCTGGCATCCGCGCCGCGCCGGGGCCGGGGGCGAGGAGACGGAGCCCGCCGTGGGAACGGCCCCCCGCCGCGCCGCCCTCGCCCACGGCCCCATGCCCGCTGCCAGCACCCACGCGTGCAGGGGACACGGGGACACGGCGGTGCCCTGGGGGACCCCGCACGGCTCGGCATGGATCGGCATGGCCTGGCACGGCTCGGCACACGCTGCCCAGGACAAGCAGAAGCAAGCAAAGCCCGGCGCGGCAGAGCGGCCGTCCGGCACGCGGCACACGTAACACACGCGTGTGTGGCACTGTGCTGCGCCGGTGGCACTCGGCGTTAATCATTCACCCGCGGCCGCTCCATCCCCACCTCCCAGTGGTGATGGTGTGGGATCCAAGTCCACGGCCGGGCGGGCACCGGGGCCCTGCCCGCATGGTGCCAAAGCACCGTGGTGCTGAGATGTACAGGGCCATCCCCATCCCCATCCCCATCCCCATCCCCATCCCCATCCCCATCCCTATCCCATCCCCATCTTTATTCCAGCCCCATCCCCAGCCCACTGCTCTGTCCCCTCACCCCAAAACCCCACCTGCTCCAGGTGCTGCGGGTTTGGTGTCTCTGCCTAATCCTCAAAGTGGGGACATGGGGATAACAAAGATGCTGGAGGAGTCCTGGCCACCCCCAAACCATGCAGGCGTGGGTGGGGGTAATGAATGGGGACCCCATGGAGCCCCCACACCACCAGCCCCTCACCGTGGCCTCAGGTCACCCCAGCCCAGTGGCTGTAGTGGGGTGGCGGCAGCAATGGGGTTCATAGAGTGTCCCTGGGGTAGGGGACAAAGGGATGGCCTTGGAGCTATGGGGCGGAGGGAGGAGGGCCACCGGTGTTAAGGGACACAGCGCCAGCGCTGTGGGGCAGGGGGACAGGGGTCACTGCGCTGCCTCCCAGAGGGCCACCAGAGCCAAGGATTGCTTCCAAGGGCCACTACAGTTATGGGACAAAGTTCCTGGGGCCATTGGTTTAAAGGGATGGGGTCTGAAGGCCACCAGGGTTAAAGGGACAGGATCCCAAGGCCACCAGGCCAGCAGAGCCACCAGGAGGAAAAGATGGGATCCCAGGGCCACCAGCACTATAGGGCACAGTTCCCAGGGCCACCAGGGTTATGGGATGGGGTCAGAGGGTCACCAAGGCTATAGGGACGGGATCCTATAGGGCTGCGGGTGAGGGCCCGGCGGGTGCCGGTGCTGTAGAACTGGGATTCCTGTGGCTATGGGGCGTTGGCGGCAGAGGAGGAAGAAGAAGAGCCAGGAGGAAGACAGGAGGAAAAGGGCCGGGATGGGGGGAATGGGAGCAGCACCTGGTGGTCCCACAGCACAGGGACCCCCACCCTAACCCCGCTCCTACCTGCAGCGCTCGCCGCGTCCCGCCGTCCTCCCGCCGGACCGGGCATTCCTGTTTTTCCCCGGCTTTATCTACCTGCGCCAGCGCCCGCCCCCGCCTGACATCACAGAACCGGGGCGGCCGCAGCCCCACAACGGCCCCACGATGGCCCCCACCCCAGTGGGGTGCCATCCCAGTGGGGTCCCAGTGGGGATGAGGAGCTTCCCACAATGCACTGGGGTGACCCCGAGGCCGGCCAAGGTGTGGGGCAGAGGTGGGTGGGATGCAGGATGGGGGGATGCCATCTCCTGCCCGCCTCTGTCCCACGGGGGTGGCCGGCCAAGGTGTGGGGCGGGACCCCCACTGTGGGAACCACGTGTGAAGGGATGGAGTGGGGAAGGGGGTCCCCAGTGGGATCTATGGGGGTCTCCTGGGCGATATGTGGGGCGCACACGGATGGAGATGCATTGAGGTGCCCATGGGGTCTCCTCGGGGGACTTGGGGTCCCAGTGGGGCCCGAGAGTGTCCCCGTGGGTCTGGAGGCCTCCCCCATAGGAGGCACAGGGGATCCCCGTGGGGTGCTGGGGGTCCCCTAGTGTCATCGAGTCCCCAGAGGGGGTCCCCACGGGGTGTCCCTCCACGGAGGATCCCGAGGGCCCCGTGGGGGTCCCGTGAGGGTTCCGTGGGGCTGCGGGCTGTGGGTCACACCGTGGGGGTCCCATGGTGAGGGGGTCTGTGGGGGTCCCACAGTTGCGGGGCAGGCTCCGTGGTTCTGTGCACGTCCCCGTGGGGCCTGCGGGGCTCCCGGAGGTCTCTGTCTCCCCACGGGGTCTCTCTGTGCCCCCGCGGGTCTCTGCGTCCCCACGCGGGGTCTCTCTGCGTCCCCACGCTCCGCAGGGGGCAGCGGGGGGGCCCCGGTGCTGCGCGCTCCTCCCACCAGCAGAGGGCGGTAGAGCGGCGGAAGCGGAGCAGACGAGAGGGCGGCGCAGCGCGGCCGGAAGCGCTGTGTCACGTGGCGCCACCCGGAAGCGGCGGTAGGCGAGCGGCGATGAGCGGGGGCAGCGAGGCGGCGGCCGCTGCGGCTGAGGCCGAAGCCGGAGACGGTTTTGCTTCCGGTTCCGAGCGGCGGGTCCACATCATGGTGGAGTACTGGTGAGGGCCCCGCCGCCTCCGGGAGGGGCGGCGGCGGCGCTGGGAGAGGGCGGAGGAGCGCGGGGAGCTCCGGGCGGGATGTGGGGGCTCTGGGCTGGGGAAGGGGTTGCAGCTTTTGGGCTCGCTCCCGCCCGCAGCGAACCCTGCGGCTTCGGGGCCACCTACGAGGAGCTGGCGAGCGCCGTGCGGGAGGAATACCCCGACATCGAGATCGAGTCCCGCCTGGGGGGCACCGGTGAGCTCCGGGGCGGGGCTGAGGGGGTCCGCGGAGGGGCTCTGGATATTCCCGTGGGTGTATAAGGGCCCCCGGGGATCTTTGGGCCTTTCCCATGAGGAAAGGTGTGTGTTTGTGTCCCCTCCCTGGTGCTGCTTTGGGTCTCAGCCCCATCTGCTGGGAGGCGCTGGGACTGAGCCCGTTACGAGCTCGCATAGAGGCTGGGGGGGGGGGTTGTGCCTCACTCCCTGAGCGCTGGAGATGGCGAGGTGACCTCAGCCCCATATCTGTTCCCTTGGGGTGCAGAGGCCCCGGGACCCCCCCAGCCCCATCCTGCTGCAGGTGGTGGTTTGGCACGGTGGGGATGGGAGCGGGGGGGGGCACAGCTTATGGCTCCTTCTGTTTACAAGGCGCCTTTGAGATTGAAATCAACGGGCAGCTGGTCTTCTCCAAGCTGGAGAACGGAGGCTTTCCCTACGAGAAGGACGTGAGTACCCGGCCTGGTACTGGGATGGGGGCACAGTGGTGCATGGTGCAGGGCGGCCGAGAGCAACACGTGCCCCCCCCCCCCATCTCCACAGCTGATCGAAGCGATCCGCAGAGCCAGGAATGGGGAACCGCTGGAGAAGATCACCAACAGCCGCCCCCCCTGCATCATCTTGTAGCCCTGTGCCTGGTGGGGGTCTCCTGTCCCCTCAGCACCCCCTGGGCTTCGCTGCTCCCCGTTAACTTCCTGCACCCCTGGGGAGGTTGGGGGAACGCGGGAGCATAAGGAGGGGAGCTGCCATGGTGCTGGTGTCACCGGTCCGGCTCTGCCCATCCCCTGAGGCTACGTCCACCCCATGCGTGGGCTGCAACCGTGGCACTTTCCTGCCTGCTCCCCTCCTGCCCCTCCTTCCAGCAGTAGCACTGGGGGGGGGCTCTCGTTCTCAGCCCCTGGGGGGTTTGGGGCACTGCACAGCCCCGCTGCCCCCTGACCTGTGAGGCCAGTGAACGCCCAGCCCAACCCTGACCGTCAGAGGGGCCGCGGCGGCTTCAGAGCTCCCAAAGGTTAATGAAGAGGAACGCTGCTCGCCGTAAACTTGAGTGTGGTTCGTTAATGATTACAGCTTCTCTGATCACTGTTTAAACAGGTAGGAGGGCAGCGGGGACTGGCCGGCCATGGGAACCCCTGCTTGGCTCTGTCCCCACAGCCCCGGGGTTCATTTAACGGCCACGAGCTTCCCCCACTGCCCCATTCCCAGGCTCCTGGCTCTGGCCCTCCCCACGTAATGACTCTGCCCTTTGCCACGGGGCGGCTGAGCCCAGGGCAGTGTGGCCGAGCCGAGGTGGCCGTCCCCTATTTATTATGAACTGTCTGTAAGCCCCATGGCCCAGTGCTGAATAAAGGACGGAGGAAAACGTGGCTCCTGTGTCCCTGGAGATTGTAGTGGGGACAGGGGCAGGGACAGTGAGATTAGGTTGGCCCCTGGCTGCCCTGTCCTTGGCCACAGCCCAGTGAGATCAGGGCTTTCCCTCGATGCTGCGGTGACAGCAGCAGATGGAGGAGATGGGAGCAAACCACGCAGACAATCGGAGTAGAAAAAAAAAACAAACCATATACAATGATCAAATATACATCCAGGTGTGACACCATCAGCTTCACAGGAATCCAGCAGGAGCTCGGGCTGCCCGGTGTCCACCTGCTCAGTGCAAGTCAGTGTGTCCGGCGCGGGTGGGCGCCGGTGGGGAGGGGGCTGGGGGCACGGTGGTGGCAGAGGAGCCTTTGGGACAGCGGCAGCGTGGCACGGGTGTGTGGTGACGAGTTGCAGCACGATGGGGCTCCCAGTCCTGTGCTGGTCGGGGTGATGCTGCTTCCATCTTCCTCATCCCTCAGGGAACCATGTGGGGTTCAAGCATCCATCTCAGTGGGGTTTTTGGGCTCCTTTTGGGGGTCCTCTGTGCCCCCGCCATGCTGCTGCCCCGTCCCACAGAGCCCTGGGCTCTCCTGCAGCACAGGACACGCTGTGCAGAGGGGCCGGTCCCAGCCCCACATCCGCTGCCGGCCTCACGCCGGCCCTCCCCAAGCTGCCTCGGTGAAGGGGGGTCCATTGGCGGCCCTGCCCTACACAGCCACGTCCTCAGGCTCAGCCAAGCCCAGGTACTCGGGGTTCTCAGCTGCCGGCGTGGAGCTGGGGCCGCCCTCAGGGCCCCCGGCTTTGGGGGGCTCCTGGTTCCAGTAGTAGGGATTGTCGAAGGCCTGGCTGAAGGCGGTGGGGACCGGCAGCCCTGGGGGGGCCAGGTACTCGGGGTTCTCCACGGCGTGGCCGAATGGCCCCAGGAAGGGGTGCTTGGTGTCCTTGATGAGCCCGTTCTTGCCTTGGTGGCCCTTGGGTTTGTCTGGTGGCGATGGCGGTGCGCAGGGGTGCCGGGGGGGTGCTGGCCGCTCCCCAGCCTGATTCACA
The DNA here is from genome assembly GCF_002078875.1 of Numida meleagris. Lineage (NCBI taxonomy): Eukaryota > Metazoa > Chordata > Aves > Galliformes > Numididae > Numida > Numida meleagris. The sequence goes on along the minus strand of NC_034434.1, from coordinate 3,723,249 downwards.
TACTCTGCAGGGACAAGGGATGTGTCAGAGGCCAAGCAGGGTCCTTGACCCACTCCCCCCCGCCCTCCTCAAGGTCCCATATTGTCCTACCTGGCATAGTGGCATGGGGGGCTGGGGTAGCGAAGCCCTCAGGGTCCAAACCCTCGCTCTCATCTCCTGGCAGCGCAGTGGGGTCCTCGCTGTACCGCGTGGCTGGGGGGCTTGGCAGGGCTCCCTTGGCCCCAGCATCCACCTCCAGAGCCTCCGGCACAGGGCACTCTGGCCCCTCCACCAGGCTCTGCGGTGAGAAGGGGAAGGCGGCCGAGTCCTCGCCCTCTGTCATGTCAGCTGGGGTCTCTGCCGTGCTCTGAGGGGGCAAGAGGGCATGGAGCTGGGCATGGTGCCGTGAGGTTGCTCGGGGTCCATGGGGTCTCCAGATCGCATTAGGGACTTCGAACCCCGCAGCACCACACTGCCCCAAGCCCCTCTGCTGGCCCGTACCCGCGTGGAGGAGATGCGGCTGCGGTAGGCGGTGGAGGTCTCAGCGCTGAAGAAGCCCTGGTGAGGGACCAGGTACTCCTCGGCGTCCACCAGGTCGTCCATGTCCTCCTCCTCCAGCAGCGCCCGGTAGAAGGTGCTGTCCATGGAGCTGGGCAGCCCGATCATGTCGTTCTGAGGGCGAGGAGGGGCTGTCAGTGCCTGCCGGGGCACTGCTGAGGGCAAGACCCCCGGGACCCCCTACCTGGATGACCACGAAGCGCTGAGGGTCGCGGGCCATGCGGGAGAACTCGGTGACCAGCTCACGGAACTTGGGCCGGCACTCAGAGTCGATCATCCAGCCTGGGGCGGAGCCGAAAGCCGTGAGGGCGGCGGTGGGGTCCTGGCCCCCGTGTCCCCATGTCCCCCCACTCACATTTCACCATGATCATGTAGACGTCGATGGTGCAGATAGGCGGCTGCGGCAGCCGCTCGCCTTTCTCCAGCAGGTCGGGGATCTCTCGCGCCGGGATTCCATCGTACGGTTTCGCCCCGAAGGTCATCAGCTCCCACACGGTGACACCTGGGGACACGGGGACGAGGGGTGAGCGTTGCCCTGGGACCCCCTGCCCCACCACAGCCAGCACGGGGACGCACCGTAGCTCCAGACATCGCTCTGGTGGGTGAAGCGCCGGCGCAGGATGGACTCCAGTGCCATCCACTTGATGGGGACCTGCGTGGATGGAGGGGTGAGCGGGACCCTCCGGGGCCACCGCGCTCCCTGTCACCCCGTCCCCACGTCCCACCTTGCCCCCATCGGCGTGGTACTCGGTCTCGTCGATATCAAGCAGCCGTGCCAGCCCGAAGTCGGTGATTTTGACGTGGTTGGGGCTCTTGACCAGGACGTTGCGAGCAGCCAGGTCGCGGTGCACCAGCCGCACCTCCTCCAGGTAGCTCATCCCCTGGGCGGCAGGTGTCAAGCCCTGCAGCCCCAAACCCTCCCCCAACCCCCCGCACCTCCTGGCAGCCCCTGGTCCTACCTTGGCGATCTGCACACACCAATTGAGCAGGTCCTGGGAGCCGATGCGGTCCTTGTTCTCCCGCACGTAGTCCAGCAGGCAGCCGTAGGGCATCAGCTGCGTCACCAGCTGCACCGTGGAGGTCAGGCAGATGCCCAGCAGCCGTGACACGTAGGGGCTGCCCACCCCAGCCATCACGTAGGCTTCCTGCGGGCAGCACGGATGGGTGGTCAGGTTGGCACCGACTCCCCAGCCCCGTGCCCGCCTCCGCCGCACTCACGTCCAGGATCTCCTTGTTGGCTTTGGGCGATGTGTTCTCCCGCAACACTTTGATGGCCACCGGGATCTTCACGCTCTCCCCGTCGGGGATCCAGATGCCCTATGGGGGGGGTCGGTGAGCGAGGAGGACACAGATGGTGCCATCCCACCGGCGGTGCGTCCCACCCCTCACCTTATAGACAGTGCCAAAAGCACCGGAGCCCAAAACCTTCACTTTTTTCAGCTCCGTCTCCTTGAGGATGCGCATCTGCGCTTGGTTGGGGAGGGCCCCGCTGGGCGTCAGCGGCTCCACCAGCTGTGAGGGACAGGTGAGTGAGGGGGGGGGGGGACAATGCTCTGAGCCCTCCCCCCGGGATCGTCCCGCATCCCAACCTCGGTCTCCTGCAGCAGCCGCCGCATGGTGTGCTTCCTCTCCTGCTGCCGCCGGCGCTTGACGCAGACAACGGTGATGAGCAGAAGGACGACGACCAGCAGAGCCCCCACCACGCCGGCGATGATGGACGTCACCTGGCTGCAGGATGGGAGGTGATGAGGGACGTGGGGATGGGTTCACCCCTCTAGAGCCCCCCCATGGGGTGGGGGTACCCGTGGTGGTACCTTGGCTTCTGGTCCACGGGACAGCCGTCCTCATCCCGGATGGTGCACCTGATGGGACACGGGGTGGGTGAGCGGCCCCGCAGCCCCCCCCACACCTGGCCATGGTGTGCACTCACGAGTGGGTGCAGTTGGTGGGGCAGAGCTGGCAGACCCCCTCCTCGTCCGGGTACTTCCAGATGGGCACGAAGGAGGCGTCCACCTTCACCCCGCTGGGGCAGCGCCGCACACACTGCTGCCCGTCCTTGTAGTGCGCGCATGCCACGCACTGATCCGCGTCCTGCAGGGTGGGGGACATAGGGGTGGGGGGGTGAGGGACCTGGCAGCAGTGCCACCCCCATGCTGGTGTCCCCATGTCCCTGCGCTCACCGATCCGAAGCAGGTCTCGGTGCCGTTCTGTGGCTGGCACTCGGGGTGGCAGGGCAGGCAGCGCGTGCCGTTGGCGTGCTCCCGGATGGCGCTGCGGGGCAGTGGGAGCGGGATGGGGTTGGGATCGGTGTGGGGCAGTGTCCCATTACCCCCCACGGGGCTCAGCCCATCCCCACGCTCACCCATCCAGCAGGTTGCAGGAGGCCACGCACTCCTGGCCACGCAGGAAGCGCTCGCAGGAGACGCATTGCGTGGGGCCGGGCCCCCAGCAGTGCCCGTGGGCACAGAGGTGGAAGCACACCAGCCCCTCGCTCTCTGCAGGGGGGGAGGTCGAACACACTGTTACCCCCCCACCCCCAGCCTGGCCCTAAGGGGCCGTGAGCAGGGCTGGGGGTGGGGCTGGGGGGTCCTCACCGCACTGCTCGGGGGATTTGTTGTGGGTCTGGAAGAGGCGCTGGCGGGGGTGGCGGAAGATGCTGTCCCAGGGCACCTTCTGGAGGAAGCAGAGCTGGGGGTTGTGGTGGATGAGCACCATCCCGCTGCTGATCTCCTGCAGGGCACGGAGCCCCAGCGCCCGCACCGCCAGGTCCCGCAGCGTCAGCGAGTAGGCACCGCTGCCGAGACACAGCCAGGTGAGCACCCACGTCACTCCCCGTGTCACCCCCACCCCGTGCCACCCCCCCTGGGTCCTCGTCCCCGCTCACTTGTGCAGCACACGGCCGCGGATGATGCGCAGGTTCTGGAAGACGCCCAGGTCCTCCAGGCCAGGTGGCCAGGCAGCAATGTACAGGTACCCTGGGGGGGGTTAAGGGGGGGAACACAGTGTCACCACCGCTCGCTTTATGCCCCCGTCTCGGGGACATGTCCCCATCCCCACGCGCTCACCCGTCAGCTCCTCCAGGCTCTCGAAGATTGATAGCAGTTGGGGGTCCAGGGGTGCTGTGTTGGTGCTTGGGTCCCTGTGGGAGATGAGAAGGGGGGGCCGGGTTGGTGGGGCCACGGGGGGGTCCCAATGGTTCCCCCTGGGATAGGGGGGGTGCAGTGCTTACCCAGCAAAGGTCTCGGGCAGGAAGGCCAGGCTGCCAAAGATCTTGGTGCAGCCAGCGAAGTGCCGGATGTTGGAGGCGTTGACAGCACGGACACCCTTGAGGAAATCCACCCCCAGCCCGTAGCACACTGGGGGGGCGTGGGGGGGGGCAGAGAGGGGGTGGTAGATTCACCAGGACCCCCCCAAAGTGCCGCCTGCCTGTCAGTATGCTGCAGAACCCCCAGGGCACAGCAGCCCCTTTCCCCCACTGGAGTCCCAAGGGGCTCTCCAGAGCCGCCCCAGCACTGCAGAGCTTCTCAGTGAGTAGCAGCCCCCCAGGGGTGCCCCAGAGCCCCCCCAGCCGCACAGCTGAGACCCCCCCCCACGTGCTCACCCTCGGGGCAGGGCTTGCTGCACTTCTCGCACTTCTGCACGTTGTTGACTGTCACCTCCTGACTGTTCTGGGGGCAGACGAGGGTGCAGGAGCCCACCTCTGTTGCAAGGTAGTTATCTGGGGGGGAAGGGAGGGGACAGGATGCTCAGAGCTGGGTAAGGAGGCACTCAGATCCCCCCCCCCACCCCCCCTGCACTCACAGGGGCACTGGCTGACACAGCTGGCACCGAAGGTGTAGCGCCCATCGCGGTTGGGCACCGACTCGAAGGTGTCGGAGTTGTAGATGACGAGGGGGGGGCAGTGCAGCTCGCAGATCCCGCTCCGGTTGAAGTTCAGACAGGCCTGAGGGGGGGGGCTCTGGCCGTCAGCCCCTGTGTCTGGGGGAGTCCCCTGCCCACCCCCCATCCCGTGCCCACCAGGCAGTCGGAGTGCTTGGGGCCGGTGCAGCCCGCGGCGCACTGCTCGTGGCAGCAGTCTGTCGGCTTCGTGCCCTTGCAGCGTGGACACCCGTGGCAGATGCTGTTGGTCACTGGGGGGGAGAAAAGGGGGGCACAATGGGACAGGGACCCCACCCCTAGGATCTGTGGGGTAGGTGGCATCCCGAAGGTCTATGGGGAAAGGCTTCTGGAGGTCTCTGGAGCACGGGTTTGTTAACGAGGGGGGGTTCTGCAGCATGGTGATTAGTGGGGGCAATGGAGGGCCCCAGGGCAGGGATCTGGGTGCTACGTGGGGTGAATGGAGCAGGGATAGGGGAGTACCCAAGGGTTTGGGGGGTTCCTATGGGGTGAGGGCTCCAAGCAGCCCCATACTCACGGGTCTGGCAGTCCTGCGGGCTCTCGCCCCAGCAGTGCCCCTCGGCACACAGCGCCCGGCAGTCGGGACCTGCAAGGGGACAGATGGCATCAGTAGGGAGCTGGGGGGGCTGGCACCCCTCAACCCAACCAGCTCTGAGCCCCCCTGTGCCTCCCTCCCCAGCCCTTGGGCCGCTCACAGGTGCGGCTGCGGGTGCTCTCCACGCGGGTCTCGCCGCGCAGCTCGTTGTGCCGGTGGAAGATGTCAGTCCAGAGAATGGTCTCCTGGAAGCAGAGCTGGGGGTTCCCCTCGATGTGCACCCCCCCCTTCAGGATCTCTGCACGGGAGGATGAGCGCTGCCATCAGCATGGGGGGACGGCGCCGTGGGGACACCCAGCCCCACAGCGGGACCTGGAGTCCCCACCCAGTGACCAAAAAGGGGCTGCAGAAAATCTGGGGAGGGGCTCTACCGGGGGCATAGGGATAGGCCAGGGGGGAATGGTTTTAAGGTAAAAGAGGGGAGATTTAGGTTAGACGTCAGGAAGAAATTCATTGCTATGAGGGCACAGAGCAGCTGTGGGGACCCCATCCCTGGGGGTGCTCAGGGCCAGGCCAGGGGCAGTGGGCACTGGGCTATGGGAAGGGTCCCTGTGGCAGGGGCTGGGGATGGGTGGGCTTCGGGGTCTTCCACCCCCAATTGTGCAGTGATGCAATGATCTTTAGGGTCCTTTCCAACCCAAGCCACGTGGCGATTCTATGCCCAGCCCTACTCATGGACCTGCAGCCCCCACGCAGGGACCTGCTGCCCATGTCCGTCTGTCCGTCCCCCCCCCGTTGCCCCCCACCTGTGAGCTGCCGCATGCCGAGCTGCCGCAGCCCCACGTTGCCCAGCACGGCCAACGCGTAGCGCTCCTGGAAGAGCTGCGTCCCACGGATGATGCGCAGCCCCTGCAGCCCCACGGCGCTCACGTGGTTCTCGGCGATCAACACGTAGCCCTGCACCTCCTTGATGTCCTGCGGGGGGGGGGGGGGGCACGGCGGTGAGACCCTTGCGGTGCTCCCAGGGCCCCCATCCCGGTGCCACGTGTCCCCGAATCCTCGCACCTGGAGGAAGGCGGTGTCGGCGCCGGGGGGCAGGTAGGTGAGCTCCAGGTTGCCCTGCACCACCTGGCAGCCCTGGTAGAGGTGCCGCAGGGTCTCGTAGTGGCTCTCGGGGCTGGAGGGCTGCAGCAGCTTCATGTCGGTGCCGGTGCACACTGCGGGGACGGACGGGGAGGGAGGCGGTGGGGGGGGGTGGAGGTCAGCCGGGGCCGGCCGTGCCCTCGCCCCCGCGGGATCCGGCCGCAGGAAATGCTGCGGATGCGGCTGCCGACGGTTATCTGCTCCCAAAAACTTCCGATGGGCTTCCTGCGCGGCCCCCGCATGCGGCGTGGGGACGGGGGACGCGGGATGCGCGGGGATGGGGGCCCCCAAGCTCCCACCGCCACACCACCCCCCTCACCCCCCCCGTCGGCGTCCAGCCTCGACCCCCACCGCGTGCCCACGTCCAGCTCTGGGTGGGCGCCAGGGGCTGGATGCCGCCGCGGCCCCACAGCCCGCACCGAGCGCAGCCCGGGGGGCCCCGAGCGGGGCGGGGGCCGCGGAGCAGGAATGCTCTGCCCACGCCGCCGGGGGGGAGCGCCCAGACAAGACGCGATTGTTGAGCGGCGACGGCCGCCGCGCACAGCCCCGGATGGCCGCGTCCCATGGCCGCCGCGCTCCGTCCCCCCGTGCGTGGCGGTGGGTCCCGGGGAGGGGGGGAGAGGAGAGGGGGGCCGTGTGCGGTGAGTCACGGCGGTGGAGTGGCACGGCTCGGCCGCAGCGTCCCGCCGGGAACCGCCTTTTCAGGTCGGGCGTGTTTGGGGAGCGAGCGGGGTGACGCAGGCACGGCCCAGCCCCGGCACGCCCGCGGCCCCCGGCGCCCCACGGCCACGCGGGACGGCCCCCCCGGCCCCGCTGAGAGCTTTGGGGTCTGGGTCCCACCCAAAGACCCCCGAGACCCCCGCGCCCCATGTGCCCCCTGTGCCTCCCCTTGAGCGGGGTCACCGTGTTGTCCCCATTGTCCCCTCTCACCTAATGGGGTGGGGGCCACGGTCGCCCCCAACATTGACCCCACGGCTCCACCATCACCACCCCGTTAGGGGACAGGGGGCACTGAGGCAGGGGTTGGGCACGCTCTGCTCTGCCCTCTGTGCAGGGGGGGGCCGCGCGGCGGCTGAGTGACAGCCCCCGGTGCCGGCAGCTGCCACGAGGCCCTGGGACAACCCGGGCTGCAG